>NW_027527574.1:1716236-1937350 GCF_008692635.1 Crocuta crocuta | reverse complement strand
AAAGGATAAACATATAATTTATAAATGATATATATATATATTTTTTTAATTTATTAAAGTGAACAGGATTTCTCAGCCAATATTGGGTACTACCAGTTGTGACGAAAGTTTTTGTCTTGTGCTTGTCTATAATGGGAACATTTCTAGTATTTTGCCATTAAGTGAAATCTGTGTTTAAGGTCTTTTATAAAATACATTATATTTAGTTAAAAGATTTTCTCTTTATTTCTATCTTTCTAAGAGACTTGATCAGGATCTCTGAAAAAAAAAAGAGGAACTTTTCAGTTGAAAAATAGAACCATCTCACCCTTCCACTTTTAATTTATTGGTAAAATGAATCCCACTACCATCTTTCCTAATGTTGACCCATACTTACAAACCTAAAAAATATTTATCTGCTTGATCCATTCATCAGTTGATGGATATTTAGACTCTTTTCATGTGGTTTATCTATACAATGGAATACTACATGGCAATGAGAAAAAATGAAATCTGGCCCTTTGTAGCAATGTGGATGTAGCTTGAGGGTGTTATGCTGAGGGAAATAAGTCAGGCAGAGAAAGCCAGATACCATGTTTTCACTTATAGGTGGATCAGGAGAAACTTAACGGAGGACATGGGGGAGGAGAAGGGGAAAATAGTTGGGGAGAGGGAGGGAGGCAAGCCATGAGACTCTTGAATACTGAGAACAAACTGAGGTCTGATAGGGGTTAGGGAGAGGGGAAGGGAGTGATCGGCATGGAGAAGGGCACTTGTTGGGATGAGCACTGGGTGTTATATGGAAACCAACTTGACAATAAACCATGAAAGAAAAAAATAAAATATAAATATTTATCTGGTCATGCTGTATGGAGATTTGTAACTGCTGTTTTAATTTGCTGTTATTTTATTTAAGATTTGTGCATCTATATCCATAAATGAAACTTCCTTTAGTTATCATTTTTGGGTTATCTTTTCTGAAATCAACAGCAGGATTTTGCCATTCTGTAGAATGAGTTGAAAAGCTAACCAAATCTAAGCCCTGGAATGGATATATTACATAGTAATTATAAGTAACTAAAAGATTATGTAAAACCTTTACATTTCCCTTCTGATTTCCATAAAATTAATCACTTGCAGAAATAAGAATTGTGATAATACTTCAGTGGTGTGACAAAAAAAATCAACATCATAGAAATGGCTCTCATCAATTTATTTTGTTTTCAGTGGGGAAATTTATATACATGGATATAAAGCACAAAGACCTAGCCATGTTATGTTTATAAAAATATCTCATGTCTCCAAGGCCACGTGGTGCATTATGACATGAAGCACAACCTTGACAACATTTTTTTCTGGGGTTTTATCCAACCCATACAATTATCAACAATATACAGGGAAGATATTTAACCTGGAGACTTTAAAAAGATAACAAAATAAATTGTAGAATAATGGAACTCAAAACATATACTGAAAACTGTAAAATTTACTCTGCATTTAATTTAAGCATATAAAGCAGATATTACGTTATTAGTTTATGCTATTTACCATCCAATCCCACCTAAGGAGTGACAAAAACCATTAATCAGGTGTGACTAAATATTATGTCTTGGATCCCAGATATTTAAAAGCAAACCCTGGCTGCGTAATTTCTGGAATTTACTATTTACTCATTGGATTAGTTAGGATAATGTTCAGATGTGAATAGCAGAAATGTAAAACAACAGTGGCTTAAACAAGCTAAAAGTTCACTTTTCTCTCAGGTAAGAGCTCAAACCTAAACAATACAGACAATAGGGCGGCCCTGTTCCACAGTGTCCTCAGGGTTCCAGACTCCTTCCAACATTCCACGGTGGCATCCTTTGGGCACGGTCTTCACACATGATCTGAGATGGAATCGTAGCCATCACATATAATCTAGGCAACAAATTAGGGAAAGGGGTAAAGAAAGTTCAATAGGTACATGCCAGTTGTTTCATATCAAAGGGTCCTGGAAGCTGTCACAGGATATTTTCACTTACAGCCCATTGAATATAGTTATATTTCATAAATCACTACAAAAAGAAGCTGGCCAGTATATTTTATTATTCTAGGAAGCCATGTATCTAACCAAAAACCCCACTGTAATGGGAGAAAAGGAGAGCAGATATTGAGAGAAAACTAACCATTTCTGCCACCACCATTTCACACACAGTCACAAGTAGTCTGCTGTTAACATATCCTGATCTTCTCCAGCTCATGAATACAAGCCCCTGGTGACAAATGTTCTTGCCCCAAGAGTAGATATAGATCAGTACAAATTGACCAGTGCTTATGGAGAAAATAACTAGCATAGACTTACTGTCAGTGGGTCAGTGGTGCTATATGGATAGATAAAAAACAGGATATTCCTTGAAGGGAAAAATCGAACCCTAGTCTTTCAATCAGCCAATATATTCTGGGCACCAGTAATATGATCCTCAATCTTTGGGCTGTCATCTGTATGTGTCACATGAAAGTTGATTTAGATGTTTATGATACAATTAGAATGGTGACATATATAATAAAATGTTACACAACCTAATAATTATTAATAACAAAGTAAGAGATGTGGCAAATCTCCATATGATTCAGTAATATACTAATAGTATAGACAAGAATAGCAATTTATGCTTCAGATATTATGGTAGCTAGGAATTTAGAGGGACTGATATCCTTTTGAAAACAACTAAAAATACTGGATTAATCATAAAAACATCATGTTAAAAGCAGCTATGATATGACAAATAATAACTTATTTCCAATCAAAAACATAGTAAAAAAATGAATCCAAAGAGTTAGAATAAGACTAGCATAGCTTTTACATGGGGCATATTCTAAACATAGAAACTTGAATTTCATTTTAATAGCCTCATAGAATCATGGGGACTAAAAATAAAGCACAAGGTTAACCCAAGTTAGGAAGGTGATAAAAGACACTTCCAATCAATAATCTGGGACACCAGGTGTCCACAAGCTAAATGAGAGTGAATCAGAAGTAAGCTCATCCCTCTTTCCCTACCTCCAAGAGGCTACAGGGAAATTTTCCTTGGTATTAAAGGAAAACAAAAAGGATAAATCTTCATTGAAAAGTTGTAATCCAGCCTTTCTATAGTTTGTAGCTCAAATTCATTTCACTTGTGTGGTCCAAAATACCTCAGGGTATACATTTAGTTTAAGATAGTCCCGGAAACAGTTCCCTCAGGTACATGGCAGAAACAAACAAAAATACTCTTCAGATTTTTAGAGGAATTCATCTTCATTCTAGGACTCAACAATTCCCATAAATAATTTCCCAAAGAAAATAAACAATGAAGAATTAAAACTTAACAATGTAAACACCAATGAAGGTATTATTAGAACAACAGCAACAGCAAAAGCCAAAACAAACTGAGATTTCAGATACATAATTAATGAGCTCTAAATTATAAAACTCCTGTTAAAGAGAAGAATTAATATATCTGTGTACAGTATAAAAAATTACCCAGCAGATTTAATAAAGAATAAAAGAGATACTCTAGAAATAATAATAAAATACATTTATTCAAATTTAAAGCAATTGAGGTGACTGGTAACAGACTAAAAACAGCTAAAAATAAAACTACTTGGGTAATTGATCAGAAGAAACTATCTATAATGCAATATGAAGAAATAAAGAAATGGGATAAAAAGATTGAGGGTAGAGTTAGTATGCCTCACATATTTTCAATCAAAGCCCCAGAAGGAGAGGAGAGAGAGAGAACAAGGCAAGGATACTATTTGGGAAGATAGTGGTGGAAAATAGTCTAAAAATTATAAAAAGACATATCAATTCACAAAGTGAAGAAGCTTAATACATCCCCCACAGAAGAGATGTCACATTACAGTAAAGCAGCACACCATCAAAGACAAAGGGATGGTGTTAAAAGATGCCAGCGATCAGATTTCTTTCAATGTGACAAGAAACTGACATCTGACTTTTCAATAGCCTCAATGAAACCAAGACAGTGGAACAGCACTTTCAATAAGCTAAAAGAAAAGACTGTTGATCAAGATTTCTATGTCCAGAGGAAATATAATTTTTAAGGAGAAATAATGACATTTTTCTTTTAAGCAAAATTGAGAAAGTTTTCCACTAAGAGATCTTCATTATTAAAATTCTAGGAGATATTCTTCATGTATGAGGGAAGTGATCCCCAGTGGAAACTCTGAGATATTAGAAAAAATATAGAGCAAAGAAATCAGTATTTGAGTAAATCTAAGTACACTTTAACTATATAAAACAAAACATGGTGATAATATGTTGTGGGATACAGAAAACATAGAATTAAAATATCTATCAAAATAATATTAAGAAGGGAGTAAATGGCATTAAAATTCTTTATGATTTCTACTGTCTAGGAGAAGGGTAAAGGTATTATATGACATTAGACTTTGACATGTTAATTACTTGCATTATAATTTCTAGGGAAGCCACTAAAAGAAAAAAACATAATATACAACTTCCAGAGTAGTGGAAGGGTATAATGGAATAATAAAAAATAACATATCCTAAAAAGGCAAGAAAGGAGAAAAAAGACAGGACAATCGGAAATGTTAGTAATTACATTAAATCTAAATGTACCATATGTCCCAGTTAAAGGACAAAAAATATTAGGGTATACTTTATAAATTACAAGTTGCTTATTAATTATAAGAGATACAACATGGAAAACAATAGAAAAGTTGAAAATGAAAGCATGAGTAAAAATATACCATGAAACACTAATCAAACCAAAGCTGGTACATTTTCATCCATTACCTTCCCAAAAATTGCTTCTGCTTCATTCTCTTTCTCTTCCTTCTAAGAGCTCTGATTTAAATAAATAAATAAATAAATAAATAAATACACACACACACACACACACATTATAGAGAAACAAAAAATAGAAATACATAGAAGATTTGAACAAAATGGACAAAAGTGGGGGGTTCCCTCCTTTTACCTATATGAATTTATATTATTTTAAATTTTAAAATAAGCATACTTTATTCTTAAATTTTTATTCTTGTTTAATTAAAAAAGCTCTCACCAACTACTCTAAGACTTATTTTCCACACAAACATTTAGCTCTTCCCTCTAACAGAGAGCAGAAGAGATGCTCTCATTTGTACTTTATAGATGCAGGAGTAAGCTGTGAGACGCCCTGTGCCGGATATAAAACACAGCCAGACCCATCAGTGACAGTAGTGGCAAAGTCTTGAGATGCACAAGAATTGGGGAGCAGCCTTAAGGTCTGTGGAGTTTGAAGTGAACTCACCAAAGAAAGACGTACAGCCAGGCAAATCTCATGAATATGTGCTGACATCCCTGGAAATTTTTGGAAGTCTTTGAGAAAAGGAACTCAAGGAAAGAAACATCCTGGTTTAAGGAAATATATATTAGGATTCATCAAGGTTTGGCTAAATATGTTAATGAAATAACATCTGTGCTCACCAGCTGGTAGTGCCTTCACCAACTTCCCTAGAATGTATTTGGACAAATACCAAATTATAAAACTTAAAACTATGAGATGAAAATGTAGCTCAGTCTGCTTGAGCAATTAAGGTGAAACATGTTTGATTTCATTTTGTAATTGGGATAAAATGTTTGCAATAGTAAATTTAACACATTCCAAGGTTTTTTCCCTTACAACATATTCCGCTTGTGTCCTTTCACCTCCAAGCTGGAGCAATGAAGCTGATCTCCAAAGCAAAAGCACAGGTTAAGACTCTGCAGGAAGACTGAGGAGCAGGAACTCTATTCTCACAGGGAGGCAAGAGATGACGTAGGACATCTAGGATAATATGTAGTCAAGGGCTTCCAACATATGGCCAAATAAGACTAGAAAGAAATAAAGTCACAAATATAGAAATATTAGCCTAGTGCAATTATTGTTAACCTGTACCTTGCAACTCCATTAGGTTTTCATCCTACGTGCACCTCTGCAAAACGTAAGACTCCTCCCTACCCCCATTTCACCCAGATAAATGGCCCACTTTTATGGGATTTCACTTAAAGAAAGCTTTCATTCCTAAATGATTGTTTTAAATTTTAATACCACCTGTAAAAAGTAAACAGGTCTAGATAATTTTTAAATGCCCCACTGACTGTGGAGCCTACGTTTCCTTAAACTATCAGCATCACCATTTTTTAATACCCTAAAAATGTAATCCCCCATGACCATGATTTCAGAAAAATGTTGGTTCTCTTACTACGTGCTAGAGCCCTTGCAAGTATGTTACATGCATATCTGTGTCCAATACTCATAATAGCCTTTGGATATCAGTACCATTTTTAAGGTTTTTAAAAAAATGTTTATTTAGTTTGAGAGAGAGAGAATGAACAAGTGGGAGAGGGACAGCGAAAGAAAGAGAGAGAGAGAATCTCAAGTACACTCAACACTGTCAGCACAGAGCCCAATGCGTGGCTCAGTCCCACAAACCACGAGGAGAGCATGACCTGAGCTGAAATAAAAAGTTGGACGCTTAACCAGCTGAGCCACCCAGGCACCACCTATTTTTTAAAGTTTAAAAAAAATTTTTTAATGTTTTATTTATTTCTGAGAGAGAGAAAGAAAGAGAGACAGCGTCAGCAGGGGAGGGTCAGAGAGAGGGGGACACACAGAATCTGGAACAGGCTCCAGGCTCTGAGAGAGCTGTCCGCACAGAGCCCGACATGGGGCTCGAACCGACGAACCGTGAGATCATGACCTGAGCTGCAGTCGGACGCTTAACCGACTGAGCCCCCCAGGCGCCCCTAAAGTTTTTATTTGTTTGTTTGTTTATTTTTGAGAGGGAGAGAGAGCAGGGGAGGTGCAGAGAGAGAGGATAGAGAGAGAGAATCCAAAGCAAGTTCCACATGCAAAGTCCGTGGTAGGGCTCAGTCCCACGACTATGAGATCATAACCTGGGCCTAAATCAAGAGTCAGATGCTTAACCAACTGAGCCACCCAGGCACCCCAGTACTAGTTTTATGCTCACTTTTTAAATAATAAAACTTAGGCTTAGAGTGTTTTGAAAATGACCTAAAGTCAAAAAAAAAAAAAAAGAAAAAAAAGTAAACATCAGTCACAAATATGGTCCAGGTTGTTTCCCTTCAAAGTCCATATTTTTAACAAAGTCACAGGACCTGAAAGCAATTAATGGTTCATCACACTTGAAGCATCTGAGCTACAGAAAAATTGTATTATCTATCTTGTCATTTATATTAAATTGAACATAAATCTCACCAAAGACAACAGTATCATGGTGTCAAAAAAATAAACTGGGTCAAAAAATAAAAATCTTCACCAAAACTTTAGATTGCTTACTAACATTACATGTGTGTGTATTTATAATGATGTCATTATGTATGTGACTATTTTTCCTTCAAAGGGTTTTTTTTTCCTTTTTACACTTTCCAAACTCTAAAAGAAACTAACAATCTGAAGGAAAAAAAAAAAAGTCAAAAGAATGGAAGAAAACTGAAGAGAACACCAAAAGAAAACCCAGCAGGAAACTTGAACACTGTGTTTCATTGTCTTCAGAGGGAAAAGGGAGGGTCTTCCAAAATGCTAATATTGGTACAGCTTTCTGACTCATCCCTTTATCCCCCACAGCACCTGGCATATTGCTTTGCATATGCACATAATCAATATTTAAATGAATGGATGGATGCATATGAAGCTCAGAGTTCTAAAATTCTATATTTTGATTCTCCCCCTCAAATCTAACACCATACACTCACTATATTTTTAAAAACCCAATCACATTGAAATAAAAAACAGGATTTGGTCCTATTAAGGACAAAAATTGCTTAATATTTTGAGATTTAATATAACAGACACCACATCTTTATGTGAACATGTAGTTTGCTTATAATGGTATTCCTGTTATCCATATTTCAATTACATAACAAACTACCGAGAACTTGACGGCTTAAAACCACAGGTTTTTAATTTTTTCTTTCATGGTTCTGTAGGTTAACTCGTTCTAACTCAGGACTTCTTATGTGTTTGCAGTCCAACAGTTACTGGGGTTAGAGTCATTTGAAGCCTTGACTGGGCTGAATATCCAAGGCAACTCATTCTCATGATTGGCTGCTGATAATGGCCACCAACTAGGGGTCAGCTGGCACGGTCAACTGAAACTCCTACATATGGCTTCTCCATGTGTCTGGGAGTTCTCACAACAAGGAAGATTGATTCTGAGAGGAAACATCCCAAAAGATCAACAAGGAAGATGTGAAATTTCTTATAACCTATGCTTGGAAACTACAGAGCTTCCTGCCTCCAAGTTATTGGTCACACTAGCCACATAGGCCAGCCCAGACTCAAGGAAATGGAAACTAGATTCCATCTCTTGATATGAGAAATAGTGTACAAGTTCAGAAAAGGAAGAAACTGGTGATGGCCATCAGTGAGAGCCTTATCCATCACAAATACCTAAGACTTATGGAATTTTTACAAGGTTAGATATTAACTGCTTCATCTGGGAATCATATTAAAACTCATTAAGGACTCCTCCTGGCATAATTATGAACTAAATATTTGCAAGGTGAAAAATATGTATTTGATCACCACACACCTTTTCCAAAAAAAATAAAATTCCAGGCCAACTCGATTTATTTAAATAATTTGTCAAACTATACAATAGTGTCTATGGCTAATAAAATTTCAAATGAGTATACTTCAGTTACTTCTAAGAAAACATCTGAAACAGTATCATGATTTTCTCCTGGTATTAAATTCCACATCTTCTGAATGACAACCTTATACATTATGAAAAGTAAAATAAAGTCTTGCCATTTCTCCTGGATCTTAGTGGAAAGAAAACTAAAGAATGGCTTGCTTTGTGCCACTAATGTATTCAACAATTAACAATAAGGAGAAAAGGGCTGACACTTCTTTATTGCCCACAATTTGTCAGGATCTATTTGTTTTGCATGTTAATTTAATCCTCACCCACCCCAAAAGATAGATATGATTGAGTCCATTTTGCAAATAAAGAGACTAAAGTTCTTCAAGGTTTAGAACTCCATCCAAGTTAATGGAAGGAATAGTATTAGGGTCCTGAATTTTTTTTTTCCTTACACTGTCTTGTCTCATGAGGCAAAATGAGTGTGTGTGTATTACAAACTCTCCATAAAGGAGGTAGTTTGGCAACAATATATGCCAGTATAAAGGAGGAGGAAAATTGAAAATGAATATGTATTTACACTTCACTGGTTCATCATATATATGAAAAGTGAAAAAGAAATATCTATATTCATATAGAAATCCTAGAAAGATTGCTTTACCTCCAGTGATTTGGGGAATGGAGTCATTCAAATCAGTGAGGAAAGACATAAAACAAATTTCTTTATAAGCATATACTTGATGATGTGGTCATTCTATACTTCTATCAAATATACTAAAGAATATTACAGGTAACACTGCTTCATATTATTTGCCTTTATGACTAAGCCTTGTCATAAATAACTCAGTGAATGAACCTGAAGTAAGATTTGCACTTTTTTAGTCAGGCAAGGTTTAGAGTAATACCCTCACCTTTCTGGGAAATAGGAGGATTAAATAAATTTGGAGCTTTCAACAGAAGCCTAAAACCAAAAAGAAGAGCAAAACTTTAAATCAGAGTCTGAAAGATAGATGTATTGTATTATTTAAATATTAGCACAGATGCACTCTTGAATGTGAAGCATTAAAATTTAAGTTGTTTATCTCTCAGACAGATTTAATTTAATATCATGCAAGGCAAATAGACCTTTACTTATTCTGGTAAAGTAGCACTGAATCAATTGTAGCCACTGCCTATTAAAAGGGAAAAACAAAAAGAAAAAAAAACATAGCAGCAATTATTTGCATGTATCTGAAGAACAATGAGACTTTAAATATTTATGAAACAGCTTTTTATTCTTGTGATTATAACCTAAAAATATGCAAGTTTCTTGGGTCTTTGCTATGATGGACCGATATCTCCTAAAATAGGCAATGATGGCTGACATAGCACTCAAGGTCAAATAATCCTATTTTGTTTTGTACAATCTGTCTCAAGGGCAATGTTGTGCTTAGTAAATATTCTTTTTTTTTTTAGTAGAGGATTGTATTTCCCTATGTCTAACCCATCATCATATTTGCAATGCCTAACATAAAATAAGGGCTCAGTAGATATCTTGGGGAAAATTGAATGTTTCCTTTTCAGTACTATGGGGGAGGGGTACATTAAACCATGTCCAAAACTTCCTACTAACTTCTGTATGCTTTGTGAATTGTATGTATACATAGAACCCCTAGAATACTTCAACATAGGTAGTTTTTAAAAACATAGGTAATTTATACAAAGAGTTGGGCTATTTTGACTCCCTAGATGAATGAAACCTCCAAAATGAACTGGCTCATTTGTAAACAATGCAGTGTTACAGATGATTTAAATATTGCCATTTCCCTTAACAACTTGTATCTTACTGAAACTGCTTATCAAGTTTTTCCTAGAAAGTTGGCTTACAGATAAAATCACAAAGTCTGCGGAGGAATATCTCCACTTTCTTCCTATGTTTAAAACTCATACGGGGCACCTGGGTGGCTCAGTCGGTTAAGCATCTGACTTCGGCTCAGGTCATGATCTCATGGTTCGTGAGTTCAGGCCCTACCTTGGGCTCTGTGCTGACAGCCACCTCAGAGCCTGGAGGCTGTTTCAGATTCTGTGTCTCCCTCTCTCCCTGACCCTCCACTGTTCACGCTCTGTCTCTTTCTCAGAAATAAATAAAACAATTTTAAAAATTTTATTTAACAGATAAATAAGTAAAACTCATACAGCTCTATCTGATTGTCATGTTTTATGAGCAGCCAGTGGTTTGAGAAACAAGTTTTGTCTTTCCCATAAATCTCTTATCTCAGTCTGTGTTCAAGGCTCAGGTCTGCTGCAAAGGCTTATGTCTAATGCACAATGTCACCATCTCTAAAAATGGAGTCATTTAAAGGTTTGCCCACGCCCTGTATGAGATAAGAGATTGCCAATGTTAAATTTATGGATAACCATTAAGGTAGTAATCCCCAAACACTACCTTTTTAAGCAACCTCTATTAAGGTAGGGTGGCTTTTGCTATACTTGAGCCAATCCACCTAATCAAATGTCCTGCCCCTAATAGTAATCAACAAGCGGTTATTTCAGAGGAAGAGACCAAACTTTCTTAAAAAAAAAAAACTTAAAAAAATAATCTAGCATAGGAAAAAGCACTACATGGAAAGGCTCTCAATCCTAATTTCCAGATAATAAATCCATACTCAGAAGCATCAAATAATCTTTCTCTTATATCTCCACTGACCGGGCTACAAGTACCTAGTGGTGATCATAAAATTTTCCAGCACTTTTGAAAACCCAGACACAATAATTGCCTCAATAAATCCCACACAAGTCGTACAGCTTGCTCTCCAAGAACATTCCTCTTTCTTTTTTAATCCACTTTTGCTTTCTAAAAGATATTCTGGGCTACGGGATGTGGTTTCTCAGGCTAATAGGGTGCCAGTCCACTCTTCAGTGTGGCTCATGTCTTCTTTTTGTGTGAACCCCAACACTTACAACCTTTTCTTAAAGGATATTAGTTGATTCCATATGCTCTTATTCAGATTCTGCGAGTGGATGCTGGTGATCATGAAAACTCCATAATTTCAGAAGAAGTTGTGGATAGATACTCTTTGGCTTTGACCTTAGGACTCCACTAATATATTCTAGGGTGCTGAAGATTGTAGGTATCTAAAGTTGAAGAGGAACGTGTTGCTGATATGATTATTTGCCAATTTCAAATATTGAAGAGACATTTAAGATTTCTACTCAGGGGGCTCCTGGCTGGCTGAGTTGATAGAGCAGGTGGCTCTTGATCTCTGGGTTGTGATTTTGAGCCCCGTGTTGGCACAGATTACTTTTTTTAAAAAAATGATTTATATTCAAAATGTTTTCCTTTTGCCTTCTGGTAATATCCCTGCCATGTTATATAGAAAGCTTCATAATGACAGTCCTACCTTTTCTAGCACATTGTTGTATACAAGGTATCTACTCAGTAAGTCTTCATTGAGTTTAATTGTGGGCATTAACAACATCCTACAGGCAGTCCAAACAATAAAATTAAATTATCTAATGGTAAAACTGAGCAATGTTTAGCATATTTTTTTTCAAATGCCAGAATAATCTCCTGAAAATATTTTACTAAACTTTACCATTTATGAACTTTTAGAAGCATTAGTAAAACTAACGGAAAAAATACTGTTGCTATAGTTTATATGAAATTGATGTATCTATGTATTTATTATATTCATCATTAGGAGATGTTTTAACAGAAATGTGTCAGCGACCCTGAATGGGATTCAAATTCTGCTTTCTCCACTAGCTAGAATATTTACTAGTGTTTGTTAAAATAATGATATGCATCAAGATTATAAGATTAAATGAGAAAACATATGAAAAGCCCCTAGTAAAATGCCTAGCATATAGTAGATCTCAGTGAATGTTTATTGACCTACACTTAATCAAGTGTGAAAATGAAGGAAATATTAGGGAGAGAGTCATCTAACGATAGGTTTTGAGCTCAAAATCTTAGAGAGCTTTCCCAATTTTATAAACCAATTTGCACCATGTGGGATTTTCCTAAAGCATTTTTACCATAGAGTAAGAGAGAAGTGGGTATAAACCCCATCCATTCATCTGGAAGAAATATCTTTAGATTTATATCCCTCTGAGGAAACATATTAAAATTTCATATTTCTTTCTGAAGTCTTTTTCCTAACCGAGTTAGTGAACCTGTCATCTGTATATAAAGACTCACTTTCAAGGAGAATGAAAAATGGTTCTCTTCTATAATCAGGGACTCACCTCTGTATCCTCCCTAGTAACATCAGCCGTTGTGACTCTGGCTCCCTAGCAACCATGTCGTTCTATATAAGACAGCTTTATTTGAAACAATCTTCACGGGAGAAAAGGAAGTAGAAAAAAAGTCCACATAAAAATAAAAATAAGACATGAAATGTCCATGAGGATAAGTACAGTCAATTCTTCCTTGGGATGCTAAATAATTTTCCTTGTATAATTTTAATAAAAAATTAAAATTAAAAGAATATAGATTTGTCCAAGAGCTGAAAAAAATACATATATATTTTTATCAGGTAAGAACTTTGTTTCACACATTATGTTAAAAGAACAGTAATATAAGAAGGGACAATTCTGTTCAAACTCGAAAGTTTGAAAAAACAATATAGCAAATACTTCATGAGAGCTTTGCTTTACTAAATACAATTTTGATGCAGCAATCTGTACTTGAGTCTTCCTGCCCTGCAGCCTGTGGGCGAGCTAATTTCTATATTGAGTTGGTTCTCAGCCCCAAAGGTCTGACAAAACATGGGAAAGTTTAAACAAACAGTTCACTTTATTTGAAACAGATTTACTACTGTCATCGGGAACACTGTGTCCCTCATGGCCTCATTTTATGGCCCTTGCACCTGATGGGCTGGTTCATGACAAACTCATTCCTTGTCAGTGCCCATTACCTGCCTAAGCCTTTCCCACAAGCGGTCCATGCAACCTCCATGCAGCATCTCACTTCAAATCCAGGATTCTTTCAGCCAAAAGCAGTGATCACAAATAGCCAAACTTCATTTTCTGATTTCCAACAGAGTAAAAACTGATGTCCATATCTGAATGAAAAACACATCTCCCAAAATCATACTTTATAAAAATGACTGATATTCTAAACAAGGAAATAATATTTCATGAAAATGCATATTAAGCAAATAGATCACCTAAAGAAATTATATATTATGCCTTAAAATTTTATTCTACACATGAATATCTGCTACCTTAGGAAAATATTTTTTAAATAAAAGCAATAATAATGTGTTTACAAATACATAGCATCTTAAACTTTTGTTTTATTTTTTTTTAATTTTTTAACTTATTTTTGAGAGAGAGAGAGAGAGAGACAGCATGAGCAGGGGAGGGTCACAGAAAGAGGAGACACAGAATCCAAAACAGCCTCCAGGCTCTGTGCTAGCGGTCAGCACGGAGCCTCACGCAGGGCTTGAACCCACAACCTGTAAACCGTAAGATCATGACCTGAGCCGAGTCGGATGCTTAACCGACTGAGCCACCCCGGCACCCCACATCTTAAACTTTTAAAACCATTATTATCCCCATGTTATAAACAATGAAACTAAGACAGTGATTGGTTCCATATCACATAGTAAATTAGTGACAGCACAGAACAAGAGCCAAGCTCTCCCACCTGTAAACTCAGGATACTGAGGCAAATTCTGGGCCTCTTTGAATTAGCAAAGACCACAGCAGAAAGCCCTCTTCATGGTGCTGCAGTCTTTCAAGGTCCCAGATTAGTTCCAGGTCAGTTTATGTTCTTTTTCTCCTTTTAGGCCTACAGCTTGCCCTCAAATCATAGAAAAAGAAAGAGAGACTATTCTCACTTAAATATCTGGCTTTGTGGCTCTACTTGCAAGGGAAGGAGAACAGCATAACCATAAGATACATGGAACTAACCAAGATATTTAACTAGGAATCTAACAATTTAGGCAACACTTAGTTACTCAGTACTTTCTAACCTCCCAGCACATTTCTAGACATTTGGAAAACAAAAACAAAGAAAACAATCTCTTTCCTCATGGAGCCTACATTTTGGGAGCAGGAGATGACAATAACTTATAAACATAATACATAGGTAAATCCAACAGGCTAAAAATAGGGCAGGGTGGGGAGTTTAGGAGTACTGGGTAGTGGCTGGGAGTGGGGGGGGTGCAGGGTATAGAATAATAGACAGTGCACAGTCCTCCTCTCAAAATAATTTAGTAGAACTTAATGAGGGAAAGAGAAACAGAGCAGGAAGGACAGATAATAGAGTATTAACAAATAAACATATGTAATACTAAGATCTAACAGGTTTAACTTGACCAAGTTTAACCTAACCAAGTTTAACTTGATTCCAATAAAACTACCATCTTTCCTCTCTATTGTCTATCTCTACTAGACTTGTCAACAACCAGGTGCTCCTCAACTGATAGGCTCTAATTTCACTTGCCCTCTATCCAAGGCTAATTTACCCCAAACCACATTCCTTTCAAGAGGAAGCAGAATGCTTTAGCAGCTTAGTGCATTTTTGCTCTCTACCTCCAGGATATCCCACACTCTGTCTTATCCAGAATATTGTTTCCTTCTTCTTTAGTTCCTTTTTCTTTTCTCCAACTGATCTGTAGATTCTATTTTGTCTTCTAGATTTATCCAAATTGATCAGCTTCACTAAATGCTTCTACTAGTGGTGGTATTTGAAACATGATAATTCTTGGACATAGATTGCTTCCTGGTAGAAATTATTTCTCAGTAATAAGAATGCTCTCATCAGCCAAGTTAAAGTAGAAGGTCAGATTCCAAGGTGGTCTAATTTAGCTCAAAACTCTGCTTTTGGAAAGTGAAAAGTTCTGCTCTGACAATCATCACTCCTGGGTTTTAGTGACAGTCCTTCCATGAACCAGCTGTGTGATAAGATAACTTTGGGCAAATCACCTGATGTCTCTTAGTCAAAATATAAAGTCTTATGGAAATCTCTAAGTCTCTTGCGATTCTGAAGTTGTGTGATGTCCAAATGGCTTGCATCAGATTAGAGAGTTGTATGTTATAAGCTGTAAAATTATTTTACCCTTGCCCATTTGTTTCCAAAATCCTAACCATTTCCATCATGTTAATTTGAAGCAGACCTTCATATATGTTACTGTTCCTATAAAGTACACATAAATTAATTGATATTACTCAAAACTATGTATCTCAGGTTCAGATATTTTAATCAAACACATTAAATAAAAGCCAATCCCGGAAAACATAGAGTAATAATAACAAATTTTTTAATTTTTATTTTAATTCCAAAATCGTGAACATACAATGTTACATTAGTTTCAGGTGTGCAATATAGTGATTCTACAATTCCATACATTATCCAGTGCTCATCATAAGTACACACACCTTTTTAAAAAAGTTTTTTAATGTTTATTTATTTTTGAAGAGAGAGAGAAAGAAAGCATCAGGAGAGTGGCAGTGAGAGAGAGAGAGAGAAAGAGAGAGGGAGAGAATCCCAAGAGCAGGCTATGCACTGCCAGCATGGAGCCCAGTGCAGCGCTCAATCCCATGAACCTATGAGATCATGACCTGAGCCAAAACCAAAAGTCAGACACTTAACCGACTGAGCTATCCAGATGCCTCACAACAAGTACACTCATTAATCCCCATCACCTATTTCACCCATCCCCCCCCCCACCTCCCTGGTAACCATCAGTTTGTTTTCTATAATTAAGAGTCTGTTTCTTGATTTGCCTCTCTCTCTCTTTTTCCCTGTTGATTGTTTTGTTTCTTAAATTCCACATGAGAGAAATCATATGATATTTTTCTTTCTCTGACTTATTTCGCTTAGTATTACATTCTCTAACTCCATCCATGTCATTGCAAATGGCAAGATTTAATTATTTTTATGGCCAAATAATATTCCATTGTATGCATATACCACATCTTCTTTATCCATTCATCAATCTATAGACATGGGTTGCTTCCATATCCTGGCTATTATAAATAATTCTGCTATAAATTTTAGGGTGCATGCATCCTATTTTGAATTAGTGTTCTTGAATTCTTTAGGTAAATATCCAGTGGTGGGATGGCTGGATCATAGGCTAATTCTATTTTTAAGTTTTTGAGGAAACTCCATACTGTTTTCCATAGTGGCTGCACCAGTTTGCATTCCCACCAATAGTGCAAGAGGGTTCCTTTCTCTCCACATCCTTGCCAACCCCTGTTGTTTCTTGTGTTTTTGATTTTAACTAGTCTAGAAATAACACTTCTAAATGTAAAATTTCACCTTTTACATTTCACAAATTATTTATACAATGCAACTTACAAACAATAATCTTTTGTCTTAATTATCTGAAAATAAAATAACCGTATGAATTTGTTTTTATTATTATTACTTTCTTTCCCATGTTCTAAGAAATTTTGAAAAATACTGAATTTATTTTCTTGCTTGGGGGAAGAAATAAATACAAAACTATCTAATCCCAGCTCCTATAGCTAGGCTGAGTAAATTAAAGAAAAAAGATTTTTTTTGTTCAAATTCACCAAGAGTGTTGTTAGGATCAAACCTATGCTCTTTGAATTAAGTGATCATGCTGAATTGTAGTGATAACAGCAAAATAGAAACTATTTTTTCTCAAAACCATAGAGAATGTCTTTCCCTATACCTACCAGTACTCAAAATATTACATACAAAGGTTTATCAAAGATTAGAGATAATTTTTCTAGTCCTTACAATTCACTTCACTTGCAAGACATCTCTAGAAACCAGTTTAACCAGGCTCACTCTTACTTTGAAAACCAAATCATAACAATTCTGAGACTGTTTTATTTATTTTATTTTTTAATGTTTAGTTTTGGGAGAGAAAGAGAGAGAGAGGCTGCTTAGTGGTGGAGGCAGAGGGGGCAGAGAGAGAGGGAGACATAGGATCCAAAGCAATCCAAAGAGAGCTCTGCACTGACAGCAGAAAGCCCAATGTGGAGGTCAAACTCATAGGCTGTGAGATCATGACATGAGCCAAAGTCCAGAAGTTTAACTGACTGAGCCACCCTGGCACCCCTGCTGAGATTATTTTAAATAGGATTGTCAGCAAGGGATCCTTTGATATTGGGAACTTTTAGCTACTTCTAGGCAATAAAAATTGTTAACTGAAAAATATCTTGTGGAATTTATTCATAGTTTATTTCATCATTTATTCACAATATATCTTGAGGATCTTCTATGGAGGCACTATCTTAGGCCAAAGATCCTTGTCCTCAGGTCTTTGAGAACCTTACTTTCTAATATGGAGAGACAGACAGTAGATAATACACATTACACATGAGTGAGTCATATAATGTGTTAGAAGATGCTAAGTGCTGTGGGAAAAAGGAAAAATAGAGCAAGGTAATAGGGATTGGGTACACCAGGATAGGGTGTTCAAAGTGAAATGAGCATTGTACCAAGATTTTTGTACCAAGTAATTGGAAGGATGGTGTCACCATCAACTGATATTAGGAAGATTGAGAGTAGAAGAGATCAAAAGAGGAAAGAGTCATGGGGCATAATAGCTGGCATTTAGAGATTATGAGCTGTATTTGGATACGCCAAGATTGAGATATCTGTTAGAAATGAGCATTTGATGATACATTTCATTCTACATTATATTAAGATACAGCAGAAGAATGATTTTTGTCATGCTCATTTAGAGGTTGGGGGAAAATTGGAAACTTCTAATGAAAAATAAGGATACAGATGTCCCAATGAACCATTAGTCTTCTAACGAAAATTTTCTATAAATAGCTTAGGTTTTGATATGAATGAAGTTAAAAAAATTCCACCTAGTCTTGACATGTCCATGGTAAGAATAGTTGTACCAGGTTTTACTTTCAAAAATGTAGTAAATTTCATAGGAAACAGATACTTGACTCTTAAAGGAGAAAGAAGTAAACTATAAAACACATGGAGAGGTTTCACAAAGAGAAGAGATGAACTTTTCTGGGGATGTGGAAATCTAACACAAGCTACTTTCCCTTTTCTGGTTACACAAATTCCCACTGCCCAGAGACACAGATTCTGGAAGAAAAAAATGGCATAGCTAAGGAAAGTCAGCAGTGGACGTCACCTCCTCCTGTAGAACAAATGGCATTGAACTTGGGAAAACATTGTTGATCTTAAAATACCTCATAAGAATCTCTGGCTTTATGAAATCCAGATGATATTTTAAGAAATAGCTATATAATCTCTTTAAAACTAAGTGTTTTTTAATTTACATAATAAAATTGACTATGTATTGACATTAAAAAAGAAATGGTCTCCCAGTAAACTGAATTGAAGACTCTTAAGAAGTGAAGGAGTGGGTGGTTGCTGCTTCCACTGTAGACGCTACACTTCTGTAGAGCCACCGAATCTCTCCCTCTGTGTCACTTGAAGAACTTCCCAACTCGGCCCTCCCATCTCACCATCTCAGTCTTTGCCTCAGGCCAAGTATCTTAGGACCCACCACATAATAAATCTTCTCACATCATCTCTGGATTTTATGCTTCGAAAGTATTAGATCCATATAAAAAAAACAGCTTATAAAAATCACAATGCAGGGGGTTTGACTGGGTGGCTCAATCGGTTAAGCATCGGACTTTGGCTCAGGTCGTGATCTCACTGTTTGTGGGTTCAAGCCCCACATCGGTCTCTGTGCTGACAGCTAGCTCAGAGCCTGGAGCCTGTTTCAGATTCTGTGTCTCCCTCGCTCTCTGATCCTCCCCTACTCATGCTGTCTCTCTCTTCTCTCTCTCTCTCACTCTCTCTCTCAGAAATAAATGAAACATTAAAAAAATTACAATAGGTTGGAAAGTATACACACAAGTACATACTATATACATATATATATATATGTATGTATGTATGTGTAGTGCACCGACCCCCTACACAGTCAAATATCCAAATATGGGGCACCTTGGTGAAGCGTCCCACTCTAGATTTTGGCTCAGGTCATGATCCCAGGGTTGTGGGATGGAGCCCAGCATCAGGTTCTCTGCTGGGCATGAAGACTGCTTAGGATCCTCTTGCTCTCTCCCTCTGCCCCTCTCACCCCACTTGAACACTTGAATGTTCAATCTCTCTCTGTACCTCTCCCAAAAAAATTCAAATTAAAAAATCCAAATATAACTTTTGACTTCCCCAAATCTTAATTACTAATAGCCCACTGTTGACCAGGAGTCTTACTGAGAACATAAATAGTTTATCACAATGTTGTATGTGTTACATACTGTATTCTTACAATCAAGTAAGCTAGAGAAATGAAAATGTTAAGAAAACTTTAAGGAAAAGAAAATTCATTTACAGCATATTATTTTATTTATTGAGAAAAAAACCTGTATAAGTGGACCCACACAGTTCAAACTCATGTTGTTCAAGGATCAGCTGTATATATACACATACACATTAATTCCTTAGTATCTTTTCAGTTCCTTAGTATCTTTATCTAGATGCATTAGTAGAAACTCAGTAAATGTCACAAATCTATTGATTGCCGTTAAGGGTGTCTGAAATTCAATTTAACTATTGAGACATTTGGGGTAATTTATCCCCACTTCACTTTTTTCCACAGAAAAATGACCAGCACTGTTATTTAAGGTGATGGAAGAGATTAACTTTAGAATATTTTAAAAATTATTTCTAAGTCTGTTCTTAAATAACCATAAATGAATGTTTAAAAGAAAAAGTGCAATGTGAAAGAAAATTCCATTGTTTCATATCTATAGCAGAACTCAATAAGATTACTTGGATTTGGTCAAGATTTCTACTTGATTAACATTTTATGATTAATTTAAAACGTCACTTAAATTGTAGAGTATCACTGAGCCAAGCCAGACCTGATCTGTTAGCATTTTATTATATCTGACAAACTATAATTTAGTTTGTTTTCATTTCTGTAGTTTTAGCTAATGTAAAAAATGAATTACATGTAAACTATGATTAACAATTTGTTATCAAAAGAGTTACCATCATTTTGCTTTAAGTCTGTTTATTGGAGTATAATCTCACTCTCTTAACTTTCAAGGAAAAGAGCAAGCATCTCAGTTAATTACCGTTTCATTGCTACTACCCCAGAGCAAGCACAGTTAAAGTGTTCAATGTTGCAAAGTAATTGGCAAGAACTTAGAAGAACCAGGACATATAAATTTGCACTAACAACTTAAGCTAATTGGGAAAATGGAAATAAATACAAGGATTTAGTGATTATCCGGCCCTGAAATAAAACGAATAGCTGACAGTGAGCACAATCCAAGAACACAAGTTCAACTAAACTTCTAATAGTTATGAGACAATTTAATTGGGATTACAAATGAAATAATGTGCTCAGATGGCCTGTATTTAATCACTTTGAACATGTACCTGAGAGGAAAATATCTGTATCAACAAAGGGCCAACACAAGTAACAATTTTTATTTCTTCAATTCCCCTAACACACACACTAGTAAAACAGAGGAATCTCTTTGTGAATGTAGGAAAATATCTCAAAACATTATTTATCATATGAATTAAAAATCTATCACTGTTGCATTGAAAAAGAAAGGGGCAGAGGCAGAGAGGGAGGGAAGGAGGAAGGGAGAGAGGGAGGAAGGGAGGGAGGAAGGAAGAAAGGAAGGAAGGAAGGAAGAACGAACAAGAAAGAAAGAAAGAAAGAAAGAAAGAAAGAAAGAAAAGAAAGAATGAACTTAATATGCATCACATCACTTGATGTGCATTATAGGAAGATAATTTTTACCTAGGTGATAATCATATGTACATATTCCAACCAAAGGGCAATACCATAGATCACTGGCATTCCTTTAAATGTTATCACAAAATATTACTATTTTTTAGCTTAGTTGCCTGTAGTCATTGAATAGAGTACATACTCTCCAGAACATGGGGAGGGGAGGGGTTGGGGAGTCATTTTCTTCCTTGAAAAGTTCAACCACAGCAAATCACTTTTTTTAAAAAAAAAAAGTTGCTAGTTGAAACTTTTGAGGTGGAGTCCAGTAATAAACAGAAACAGATGCTGTGCAGTAAGGGAAGGAGGGTGCAATGAGGCAATGTGTTTACAGGGTAAACACCACAACAGGGTGGTAGGTACAGTCTGCTCATTTGATGGTAGCTCTGTGGTACCATTACACATGAGGCAAATGGAGCAGAGAATTCACATACATTGCCAATATCTTAACTTTATATTTCCCTTATTTAAATACATGTCAACAATCCTTTCACTTCTCTCCCCAATCCCAGTGAGGCTCATATGAGAGATGATGGTGGCTGTGAAGTCTTCAGGATCTGTTCCCATTCATTTTCCATGCTAACCTACCCCCTAAGCCCCTGCCACAACAGACTGCTCCCCTTCCTGCATCCTTCCCAAGCTAATGTGACTTCTCTCTTCCAAGAACATCCCTGACTGGCTAATATCTACTCATCCAAGTCCCATTTGAGCTGCTGTCTCCTCCATGAAATCACCCGAGTTTCTACTCATAAGGAGTGGTTTAGAGTCAGGAGCAATATGCTTGAAAAAACCAATTTGTCACTTACTAGGAGTATGACTCCTGTTTATGGGATAACCGCTGTTTTCTCATTTGTAAAATGAGAATATTAACATGTGTTTAGCACTGTCAGCCGCCTCTCAAGGTACTGAAATTAAATCTTTAACACAGTGCTTGGCACAAAGTATATATCCATAAACTGCTGTGATAATTCATAGCACCTGTTCTTTCAGAACTCTTGGTCATAATTCTATTATGGTGTCTAATCAGATAGTATAATAATCTCTCACTTTGACAGTTCCTCAACTACATAAGTTCTGCTCAGCTTTGGATCTCTAGTGACCAGAAGGGAGATCACATAGTATGTGATCAATGTATGTATGCTTTATTAATGTAGGAAGAGTAAAGCAATTAATCATCTGCTGGTCATATTTAATGCTCTTTATAATAGTGTGTTTTAAAATGTCCTCGGTTGAGTCAAATATGGCTCTTTCTTATCATCTGGATGAAATGAAAGTAGAAGAGTATAGCTCTGTAGTACAGTGGTTCAGAAACCAGTGGTACTCATTACTTCTGGAAGTTGAGGTGAAGGCAGTTCTGAAAATAGGAAGGTATAAATAGAAAGGTGCAAGAAAATGTACAAGGAAGATACAAGAGAGGGTGTGTCTTGGGGGAAACTGAGTCTCACTGATTATTGAGATCTCAGGCAGGACATGTGGTAGAGCTTGCGTGAAAGAGGAGGCCACACTCAAAATTTATAAACAGAAGAGGACAAACTATCACAGAAGAATCTGCTGATGCAACAAACAGCATATTTCACAATCAAAGAGTGGTAGCTAATAAAAAGCAATCCAAGATTGTTTCAAACATTTAGCAGAACAAAGGAAATTATATAATTATAAAGCAAAAATAAGGCAAGCAGATTTTAAAAGCAACTAAACATAAGTACTAAAAATGAAAAGTGTAACCAGTGCAACAAGTCTCAGTGTATGGATTTAAGAACCATCTGGGTACAGGAAAGGAAAGGATTAGAGTAAGGACTTGAGAAAGAGTAAGGCCTAACCCACACCTGGAGTCTCTGAACTTAAAGATCATGACACGAGTTCATTAGGAAAGCACTTGGATAGCCAAGATACTGAAAGCAAAGTAAATATGTAATAAGTTCCTCAGTCAGACTAGTTCTTTTCGAACACAATGTAATACTATATTTTCAGTAGCTACCAAGGTTATTTGTTTTATCATGGACAGAACTATATGAATTGATTCTAGTGACATTTTCTATGAGACAGTTCTCCATATTTTGCCTATTAAAAATAATATATACCACAGTGGTGTACAATGATTGCAGAAATTACTTCAAACTCTAGGGAAGATTTGTGGTTGAGTCAGATTCTCTCCCCAAAATACCATACACTGAACATGACACAGAAACTTTAGGCAGTCATACATGTCATCTCTAACTTTGTGATTTATAGTTTAAGTTATGATAATAGTTTTATAGTTCCGTTAATAGCTAAATAACAACTACACATAAACCTGGCCTTTCCTACTGGAGCAGTTTTTAGACACACGTGCTAAAGAAAGGATTTTCATTTATCTTCTTAGACAACTAATAAAATTGGGAAGTAATCATCAAGTAGCATCTGTGATTTTCTTCATTAGTGAGCAGGAGAGAGACAGTCTGTGGGTAGTCATTTGGTCTCTCAGCAGAGGAGGTCGAGGTTCCTGACTAATTTCCTGGCTGCAGACCAAGGCTGGGTACACAACCTGTGGATGGTGGTTATCAGTTCTATAACTATAACCTGTCGAGAGCCGCTCCAGGAGAAGGGCACCCTTTGGGGGCAACTTTCTGGGAACACAGAATGAACCAAAATGCCAAAATGGCAAAGATTGACACAGAAAGATCCCATCTCAAAGTTAACCATGAAGAAGGATCTGATTCCAGTTCTTTTCCTACAGATATCAGAAACACCTTTCCTATGAATGTAAAGTTAGAGAGAACAGATGTTATATTACCTAACATCAATTGCAAAAGAAAATACAGGGAAATGCTCTCCAAGACTAAATATGAGGAAATAGTAACAAGAATAATAGCTCCTTGCATTGAGGGAGAATGATTAGGATTAGGATTCCATTTTACGTTGTCTACCTATATGTGGATAGATGGGGCTTGTTAATTGTCATCAGTTTACAGAGAAAGAAGCTAAGAGACCTAGTGGTTAAGAGACATGCCTCAAGTTGACCAATGAAGGGAACTAATAGCTTCTTTTCATTTCACCATTAATGTGGCTGTTTCGAAATAGACTTTGCTCTTAGGGAAGGCTGCAGGCAGAGCAAGAAAATGTACCTTCATAAGTGTTCTCAGCTGGAATCACCAGCTTCTGGTGTCCATCATTCATTAAGCTGTTTAAGCTTGACCTCTCCTTTTCCCTCACTTCCAACCTAGCACTAAATCTTGGCAAGTCTACTTCCTAAATGTCTCTCAATACTTCGGTCCACCCCATTGCCACCATTACAGCTATACCTCCATTATCTCCTGCATGTGTTACAGGTCCCCAGCCTGCAGACTTGGCCTCTACAATCTATTCCTTTCTCTGCAGTGACAGTAATTTTTCTATAAAGCACATCTGGTCAGGACTGCAGCCTGCCATTTCCCCTTCAAATGTTTATCAGTGACCTCATTGTGACATGTAGTCCAGCTTCTGAAATGGCTTAGGAGGTCATTTTAATCTGGCCCTGGTTTCTATCCAGTCTTATCTTGCATGCCCGCCATTTCACTTCGTCTGCCCCACCATGCTTTCAGCCTTCAGAGGCTGTCCATGTTGTTCCTGCAACCACAGGCACTTTCCCTTTCCTCACCACTTATGCTCTCAAACTTCAAATCGCTTAGCTGTCATTTTCTCTGGGAAACTTTGTAATACTGTATGTGCTGGAACTTGCCTGTGTCCCCCACTGGACTGCATATTCCATGAGCGAAGGGTACATGTCTAATATCTTCACTTCTGAAACCTTAGGATCTTGCAGTGCACATGAAATATTTTTCTTTATGTAGTTTTAACTTCTATAAAAATATACAAGAGTTGCCAAAACATAATCATAAGTAAAAACCTCAATAAATGTTCACAAGTTTAACATACTCAGTATGCAGCACCCTGATTAAGAAATAAAACATTGAGGGGCGCCTTGGTGGCTCAGTTGGTTAAGCATCTGACTTCAGCTCAGGTCATGATCTCACGGCTTTTGAGTCAGAGCCCTGCATTGGGCTCTGTGCTGACAGCTCAGGACCCGGAGCCAGCTTTGGATTCTGGGTCTCCTTCTTTCTCTGCCCCTTTCCCACTCACACTCTGTCTCTTTCTCTCAAAAATAAATAAATGTTAAAAAACTTTTTAAAAAAAGAAATAGAACATTGCTTGCTCACCAGAAGTCTCCCATTTTGCCCCTTCCAGTCCATACATCCCCATGGGTAATCACAATCCTGGTTTACAATAGCATAGATTAATTTCACATTTGGTTTTACTTTATGTAAATTATACAGTACATTGCTTTTATGTATGGATACTTTTGTCCAACATTATGTTAGTAAGATTCATCCATATTGTTGCATGTGGCTATAGATCATTCATTCTCATTGTCTCAGTGCCTAATACCTATTTATTAAATGAACATAATGAATGAAATGATAATCACAAAAATCCAAAAGAGGAAGCACCTATCTACATGTTGTGGAATGAAGGAAATGAACCAACTCCAGTCTTCAACCTGAATCTCCTAAGATCACAGGAGATATGTCATTTGGTCCAACATGTCTCATGACCTTCCCCTATGTCATAATAGTAAATTGAAACATCAGCAGGAGTAGGACCAATCACTCTTTTTATGTTGTTTTATTTTTAAAGTGTGTCCCCTCCATAATCAGGATCTCAGAGCCAGGTGCAAAGGGCATCATTTGAATTATAGGATGATGACTGGAACACAACCTTCCTGGATATTAAAAGGCAGCAATAGAGACATTAAATACTGAGTGACTTCCTGCTTTTTGTGCTTTACAGTATCCCTTTTCATATGCCAAATGGTCTGTGAATTCCATCTGTCAGGAATTAGGGATGTACAAGGCAAGGAAAGGAAGCAGCAAATTGGAAAATAATAGAGAGGGGGGCAGAATACTGAGACAGAGGGTGGATGTGTGAAAGCATCATGTGGGGATCTCAGAAGCATTGCCATGGTTCTCAACTCTGTCTTCAAATGAAAATCATTTGCAGAAAATACTGGTGGTTAGGTTCAATCCCAGACCAACTATTTCAGGATCGTGATGGGTGGGGCCCTGGCATAGGTATTTTTTCAAAGCTTCCCAGGCGGTTCTTACACGTAACCAGGTTTGAGAACCACCGGTTCAAAACGAGGACCAATAAACAGACACACCTGCAGTTGTTCTCAAACTTTATTATGGGAGAAATATCACCTGGAGAGCTTGTTTAAATTGTGGATCCTCTCAAACCCACCCCACACTACCCCTAGCTCAGATTCAGTTGGTCCGATGAGCTCTAAGAATTTGCCTTTGTAACAAGCTCCCAGTGATCCCCAGGCAGGAGAAGCCCTGGGGAAGAGATGACTAATAAGGACAAAGGAGCAGAGAGGTAGAGCTGCTGAGGAGGACCTCTCCCTCACCTTTCTCCACAGTGAGTGCACTAAAACTGAGTCCTAAAAGAGGTAACAGATTTGTTTTCTCTTAAAATGAAGTTTGATATATATAACAGAAAACATTGGTACTTTTAAATTTTAAATATTTCTTGAAATCACGTTTAAATTTAAATCTTTCTGAAAGTCTTTTAATATTATTCCATGGGCACCAATTATCTCTTCACCTTCCCATACCCAGTAGCAAATTCACCACACTAGTCTGAGGAGAGCATACTATTTGAATAGGTTCTATAATGCATAATTTTCTAAACTGGAAAGCTCTGTAACCATGAGTGTGCTTTCATATGATGATTACCTGCTACTTAAGCATCCTTTAAAATTAACACTAACTAGCTTTTAAGAAAGCCAGTAGTACAAGACTTAATTTGAATGACCAAATAGGGAGGATGCACTGTAAAGTTCCTTTTATTATGAGAAATGAAGAATTCGATTCAAGAACATTGTGAGTTTTTCCCCTGAACACTTGTTACATCATCATTGGTATTCAGTCATCTGCTTCTTCATTCCAAGAGATTGCAATGTAAAAGGTACTACAGAAAAGCAAGATATATTCAACAAAATTTAAGTGAAGGGTACATCCTTGAGCATACTCAGGAATTCCCAGCCATATAAATCCTGCTTGTGGATGAATCAGATTGACTACAACTGTGTGACCTTCAGTATGTTGCTTGGTCTTTCGGACCGTAGTTTCCTTGCTTGTAAAATGAAGCTGCTAATAATACCCCAATTTACTGTGATCCTGTATATTAGGACTTTTGTGTATACCTTTCGTTATACAGTAACTCTATGAGCTATTTTTTTCCCAATGTATAGATGAGAAAATTGAGACTCCAAGAGGTTAGGTAACTAACCCAAGGTCAAGCTCGTAAGTGGCAGAACAAGAAGCCATTTTCACTATCTCTGAAGTTCCTAGAGTTTAGGGCCCATGTCTTGCTCACAGTTGCACCTCTTGGGTCTAGCATGTCTAGTAGTGTCTGGCACAGAGTAGTTCAGTAATCATTTCTTAAGTCAGTGAATCAAACTAGCTCTAGAACCACGTTCTCCTTACCTCTAATTGTTATATATGCATCAAGAAGTGGATACTGGTATTAATATAGCAAAACTAATTTTATAACCCAAGATCAGGAACATTTGAAAAGTTCAGTATTTTGTTTCAGTGGAGTTGAGAGAAAGAATTGCAGAGTCGTTGGGTGGCAGTATGCCATGGTAAACAGAGAACAGGCTAAGACAGAGTCTGGTATACTTCCCAGCTTCTTAGTTTTGTGATGTTTAAGGCCAATTAGCTCATCTCAGTTTCTTTATCTGTGAGAACCAATGTGAATCCAGTGATTCCTGTGGTTCATTCAAATGCAAACTTCTATTGCACATACTCATTTTTTTTCTATCTTAATAAAAAGACCATCTACCACCCTGATTTTAAATATCCTCCAAAATTCACTTACCTAGGGGAAAATCCAACTATCTAATTTGCACAGGAGTGTCTGTAAATGGAGTTGACTATTCAGACCTTTTGCATATCATATTTATTCAAGGATCTGCAGCCTTCTGCACTCTATTTATCTTTAGTCTGTAGGTAGTCTCCTTTTTAGATGACAAGGAGGGACAAATCAAATATTATATTCAGAGTGAGCAAAATAATTCCATTTCACTCAACACTGCTTGAGTTTTCTTTTCCCAAGATCAGCCTGTGTAGCATTTAGGAAACTACACAAACCTCTGTGCAAATAAGAGCTCTGTATGATAGATAACATGTTCAAGAAATGGAAAGGACCAGTGAGTCAAAAACTATTCTAGATTTAGAATGTTCCCTTTAACAAATATAGGCATGGGGCCATAATTCTTAGACCAGTCAGATAAATAGAAATGTGAATCTAGAGATGCCTGTGGACCACGTAGGAGAGAGAATAGTAAACCCCACTTAGGTCAGAGGTAACTCCTTTGCAATCTGATTTCAAGGGGGTAGCAAGTACTTCTCTATCATCTATTCTATTCTTGTCTATTCTTTTTCATTCTATTCCTCTCAGTCTTTCAGTTAATCTGCATTGTATTTCTACCATGAACATAAGGTAGTGAACATAGAACAATAAAGCAATAGAAAGGGAAAAATTTTTGAAAAGGGGACACACGTACAAAATCTCAATTGCCATAAAATAATGCTAGTACTAACACTTCAGACTTGGGAAACAGACTGCCCTGGTTTGTGATTCCAGCTTTCCTAGCTGAGCAAAGCATTTAACATCTGTGAGTTAGTATCCTCAATCTGTAATAAATAAATGATGATGTTGATGATATCTACTTAATAAACCTGCTGTAATGACCAAAATGATATGTGTAAAAAAGTTCATAGGACTGATGACATATTTGATCTTCTAAAAAATGATAACTATATAGGTTATTGAGAGAGGATGGAGTACTCCATTTTAACCAGGATTGTGAAATAGGCTTCCTGGGTTCTAAACAGGTGCTACTGCCCTTAATCCCCAAAAGCAGTCCTTCCTTCTTAAAACTCAGTTGTGCTGATATTATGGTAGCCTGATTAAGTGTTTCTCTTTCTCTTGCTCTTGCTGCAAAGCCCTCTGATTCTTTGCTGACTCCTTCCCCCTTTCCCTCCCCAAATCCTAGTCCCAGAATCCTGACTCTCCTGTCTTGACTTATCCTTTTCATGGGTCAATTGCCACATCTGTGCTTCTGACCCCTTCGTCTCTACCTTCTGAGATAAGTGTACCTCAACTAGAAGAGCTGAGCACACACAAGCCAGATGCTGCAAGGGCTATAAGATGCTCCAAGGATGAGGTGCTAAGATCAAAAGACAACTTTCGAGCTTATCCCAAGCACAGGCCTTTATTTATGTATGTATGTATTTATTTGTTAAGTTCTACCTCACATGTCAACTTCCCTGAGCTTTGGGGGAGCAGTGTCATGCAAGTCTTCCTGAAGCATGGCTTTTATTAGGTTTTGTTCCCACTGCAAGGTTACCCTATTCCCTTGTACCTCAAATCCAAGCTTCTCTGCAGGAACCATTTCTGTGTACTCAGCCATACATTAACCATAACTCCCCAAAGTTACTCTCTCCATTCCATCTCCTTGCTGACAAATTTGATGGCATGCTTATTTCAAGGTAATGACACATGCAGAAGTACCTGGCACTTTGTCAGGCACATAGAAAATGTTCAATAACAACTCCTATGACAGCTCCAGATTGATTGTTAGGGTCTACAAGGAGCAGTTTTGTCTTGTCACTAGTGTGATCATGCACAAGCCTGTGGGTCTGTTTTTGCAATTTCCATGTAGTGATTCCACACATTCGATACTTCTTTCCCACAGAGGCCTCTCACATGGAGCCCTCTTTGCTCTCCTCTTTACAAGGAAGACTTCTGACTTGCTTCTCCACAATCCCAAAAATCTCTAGACACAGGCTACCCTAAGAGCTAGGGGAGAAAACAACTGTAGCTAAATTATAGGTCAGAATGTAGGATATTTATAGAGTGTCATATACTGCCTTAGTCAAAACACATGAGAAGAGCAAGCAATATTCTGAACAGTGACTTGCCTCTTTCTGCAGAACAGAGAAAGTATGTTTTACTATTATTCAGGTAAATCTGCACCTTTGGGTGGGGAAAATAGTGAAATTAATGCTTCCTTAAGAATTATAGCTCTCCAACTACAAATACAAAGACCTAGCTGACACTCAGAGAGGGAGAAATCGTCCTTTCACAGATTCAACAAATATTTGTTGAGACTATACTATAGCCATAGAGCATAGCATAGTCTCCTGTCCAAAACTAATTACCTGGAGGTATTCATGAATAAGTATATGGTTATTGTATGAATATCTCTACTGTTTGACCTACCAATTCCTTTCTGAGGATGTCAGTATCTAATTTTCTCTCCTATTACGTTGAAGTTTTATATTATAACATATAATACTACATTGTAATATAATATTATAATGTAATATGTTGATGGCAGAGAGTCTCTCTCTCATCTGTGTATCCCTGTCAGCACAATGTTGACGCATAGTGGGTTCTTCATGACATTTTATTCATGGAGTGAATGAATGAGAGTATGCAGGCAAGAATCCACTCGCCAAACTGTTGGGGTAAATCCAGTGAGGCAGGAAGGCTGGAGACAGGGTTGCCGCATTGGGAATACACACAAAGGACATTGCAAAAATAGGGTAAGTCTTGGAATATTTTCCAAAACGATAATGAAAAGGCACAATCTTGTTCCTCCTTCCTGAATTATGGGCCATCATAGTAAATAATGATTTAGGCTTACTGGTCTATTTATCGAACAAAGAAAACATGGATAAGGATAATGCTTGTAACCAATACAGGAAATCTTTCACTCACCTGCCTTGTGTATGGACACTTAAGTGTAAACCGCACACAAAAGCATGCGCATGTACACCTGCACAAACACGCACACCCATTCTTAATTTCTGGTTTTACTGCCAATTAAGAAACAAAATACAAGAATAACAGGCCCCCCCAAAAGGCAATGGGAGCCAAAAGAAGTAAATGGATCACAAGTTTTTCAAAACATTTAAGTCCTTAAGAAATAGTAATGATTAATAAAGCATGCCTACAAATAATCGTAAAATCATCACTGAGATAATCTCTTCACCACCAGACAAGAAAAAGACTAGGTTATCATCAATAGTGAGAAAAGACGCTATTAAAATGGCTAAAATCCAAAACACTGAAATGCCGGTGAGGATGTAGAGCAGCAGGAAATCTCATTTATTGTTAGTGAGAATTGCAAGACAGCACAGCAACCTTGGAAGGCAGTCTTGACAATTTCTTACAAAACTAAACACACTCTTAGGTATCATTGAGCTGTTGCATTCCTTGGTATTTACCCAAATGAGTAGAAATTGTATGTCCACACAAATGTTTAAAGCAGCTTTATTCATAAGTGCCAAAACTTGAAAGCAGCCAAGAAGTTCTTTGATATGTGAATGAATAGACAAGCTATGGTATATCTACAATATACATGAATACAATGAAATATTATACCGCAATTTGAAAAATTAACTTCAAGCCACAAAAACACATGGAGGAAACTCAAATGCATATTACTAAGTAAAAGAAGCCTATCTGAAGAGGCCGTATGATTCCAACTATATGAAACTCTGAGAAGACAAACTATGAAGACAGTATAAGATAAGGAGCCACCAGGAGGAGGGAAGGAAAAATAGGTGTTAAACAAGGAATTTTTAAAGAAGAGTGTCCCTATGATGCCATAAGGTGAATACATGTTATTATATATTTGCCAAAACACATAAAATGTACAACACAGAGTGAACTCTAATGTAAGCTATAGACTTTAGCTGCTAATACGTCACTATTTGCTCATCAACTTTATCAAATGTACCACATTAGTGTAAAATGTCAATTATATAGGTAACTATATATGAGGTTAGGCAGGGGATATATAAAAATTCTGCTCAATTTTTCTGTCAACCAAAAACTGCTCTAAAAAATAAAGTCCGTTTAAAAAAAAAACAACAACAACAAGCAGCTTCAGGTCTATACTGTAACACACTTAGTCCAAACACTGCTTTTTTAAAAAAAAATAAACTTTAAAAAAGTGAGTATGGTAAATGAATAAATGAATGACTTCCAAATAACTGCATTCCTATGAGCTTCTTCTGTGTCATTAGTGCTCTAAAGATCTAATGTGGCCTTTATTTTTTTATTTTATTTTTTAGTTTTATTTTATTTGAATCCAAGATGGTTAACATATAGTATAATGTATAGTATAATAATGGTTTCAGGAGTAAAACCCACTGATTCATCATTTACATATAACACCCAGTGCTCACACCAACAAGTGTCCTCCTCAATGCCTATCACCCATTTAGCCCATCGCCCCCACCCAATACCACTCCAGCAACCCTCAGTTTGTTCTGTGTATTTAAGATCTCTTAGGGTATGTCTCCCTTCTCTGTTTTTATTTTTTTCCTTCCATTTCCCTATGTTCATCTGTTTTGTTTCTTAAATTCCACATATGAGTGAAATCATATGATACTTGTCTTTCCTGGACTGATGTATTTCACTTAGCAAAATACATTCTAGTTCCATCCAAGTTGCTGCAAATGGCAAGATTTCATTCTTTTTGTTCACTGAGTAATATTCCATTTTCTTTATCCATCACTGGATAAAAAATGTTGGAAATTGGAAAAAGAAATGGATTCTTTCCATAATTTGGCTATTGTTGATAGCACTGCTATAAATATTGGGGTGCATGTGCCCCTTCAAATCAGCATTTTTTTGTCCTTTTGGTAAAAAAAATTTTTGGAAAAAAATTTGGTAGTGCAATTGCTGGATCATATGGTAACTCTATTTTTAATTTTTTGAGGAATGTCCCCATACTGTTCTCCAGAGTGCCTGCCCCAGTTTGCATTCCCACCAACAGTGCAAAAAGGTTCCCCTTTCTCTACATCCTCACACATATCTGCTGTTTCCTGAGTTAATTTTAGCCATTCTGACAGGTGTGAGGTGGTGTCTCATCGTGGTTTCAATTTGTACAATGATGAGTGATGCTGAGCATATTTTCATGTGTCTGTCAGCCATCTGGATGTCTTCTTTGGAAAAGTGTCTATTCATGTCTTCTTCCCATTTCTTCACTGGATTTTTTGGTTTTTTGGTGTTGGTCTTTAAAATTTCTTTATAAATTTTAGATATTAAATCTGATATTAAATCTTTCATCTGATAGGTCATTTGTGACTATCTTCTCCCATTCCATCAGTTGCCTTCTAGTGTTATGGCTTATTTCCTTTACGCAGAAGATTCTTATCTTGATGAGGACCCAATAGTTCAGTTTTGCTTTTGTTTCCCTTGCCTCTAGAAACATGTCAAGTAAGAAGTTGCTGCAGCTGAGGTCAAAGAGGTTGTTACCTGATCTCTCCTCTAAGATTTTGATGGCTTCCTGTGTTACATTTAGGTCTTTCATCCATGTTGAGTTTTGTTTCTTTTTTTTTTCTTTTTTTCTTTTTTTTTTGTATTGTATAAGTTCAGGTTCATTCTTCTGCATGTTGTTGTCCAGTTTTCCCAAAACCATTTGCTTAAGGGACTCTTTATTCTCCATTGGATATTCTTTCCTGCTTTGTCAAAGACTATTTGGCCATACAGTTGTGGGTCTATTTCTGGCTTCTCTATTCTGTTCCACTGATGTGTCTGTTTTGTGTCAGTACCAGACTGTCCTGATGACTACTGCTTTGTAATACAGCTTAAAGCCTGGAATTTTGATGCCTCCATCTTTGGTTTTCTTTTTCAACATTACTTTGGTTATTTGGGGCCTTTTCTGGTTCCATTCAAATTTTAGAATAGTTTGTTCCAGCTCTGTGAAGAATGCTAATGTTATTTTGATAGGGATTGCACTGAATGTGTAGATTGCTTTGGGTAGTATTTAAACTGTTAGCAATCAGTCAAGACTTGGTTACATAGATGAGGTGTGAGATAAGACAACAAAGGAAGTGTAGACCGTAAATCCAGCCCAGTGACTTGTAATAGCAGGAAGCAGCTCCTACCCCTAAGTTGAAACAACAAAGGGAGGAAGACCTGTTACAATAGCCAGGGGCTAGGATGTAGAGAAAGCTAGAATCAAATGGCCCATGGAACTATGGGTGGCGGAGAAGGCACCAACACTGACATAAATGATACCCAGGAAGGAAGACCATGCTCCTCCCTTCCACCCACTCCAGTCTCTTGTGAGAACTGTTTATAGGCTAACCAAGCTATCCTGGGAGGTGGACAATGGGACAGCAGGGATCCGCTGCCCTGTAACACAGACCAGAGGGAGAGAAGGGAGAGGTATGGAACAGTCAGGTCCAAAACTAGCATACTATCAGAAGAGAAAAAATATTATTATTATTATTATTATTACAATAAAACAAGCATGCTAGTGAAGTGAATTACTGGGTTTTAAAAATACGTATCCTTGGGGGCACGTGGGTGGCTCAGTTGGTTAAGCACTCCACTTCAGCAAAGGTTGTGACCTCACAATTCATGAGTGTGAGCCCCATGTTGGGCTCTATGCTGAAAGCTCAGAGCCTGGAGCCTGCTTAGGATTCTGTGTCCCCCCCCTCTTTCTGTCCTTCCTGATTCATGCTTTCTCTCTCTCTTTTTCTAAGAAATAAACATTTAAATAATAATAATAATAATAACCATAAGTACTTATCCTTAAAAGCACATTAGAAAAAGAAGATGTAAAAAGGAAAAAAGAACAAGATATCAAATAGATATTATGACCAAAACTCAAAAAGTAGTGATAGTCATTTACAAAAAAAGACCATCACTTCTGCCCAGTTTCCATGACATTCCTTGTATTATCTGCTCCCCACCATCCCCAGCTGTAGGAAGGATAACTTCATTACATGAACTTGAGCCAACCAGATTCTCTCTCCTGGGAAATGGAAACCAGAGACACTAGCTGAAGACTTTAGATCTATAATAAGGAGAAGGGAAATGAAGAAATATCTGACTTTCAAGCTCCCAGTAAAAGATCATGAGATGTACCCCATCATTCATGCTAGCTCGAGTGGGTTTCTGCTTTTGCTAAAACCATCCCTAAGATGTTCAACTATATAAAGGAGTATTTGAAACTTTCAGAATAAAGTTTTTCCTTTATGATTCCTGTGGTAACATATATGAGATACATAAAAAAGACATTTTATTTTGATTTAGGATTGAATACACCCAATGAAATTCTCAGAGTACCCATGGTACATATTTGTACTGGATTCAGAATAATGGAGTTTGGACATTGGTTGCAATCAAAACAATGAGCTCAGAAGAACATAATGAGGTAGAAGTTAAGGTTACCAGATGTCCCACAACCAACAAAAACATTTTCTAAGCCAGTTATAAGAGAAAACACAGGTGCGAGGAAGATGTCCAAGCTGTAGGAGGAAAAGCAGAAGATATTCAAAGGCAATTTTTAAAATATATATGTACTAAAAAGCCCTACATCAGTTTCTCTCCAACATGCCAGGGCTTACAGAGAGTTATTAACTTATAANAATGAATTCAACATCTTTTTATTCTCCACATTTTTCTATTTTACTTTTCTTAAAATCTTTTTCTCCTTCTACAGAGAAATTCTAGAGTTGAGGTGGAATAACTGAACCCTCAGCACCTGTCATGGGGTGCCAGTAGAGAATTTATAGAAATACACATTTGCATATGTATTAAGCACTGTAGGTTCCAGAAATTTAAGCATATAGACCAAAGTCCTAAAAGGATTTTCATTTAATTTCATTAGGGAATAGAATGGCCCTACTTATTTGTGTACTTCTATTTAATATTAAGTTCTCCATAGCTATAAAATGGTATATTACATATACATTGCAACAAGATATATTGTATTTTGCTTTTAAGCACCCACATGTTAACAGTTACTAGAGCTACTTAATACAATGAATGCACCATTGACAAATCTCACACACACACACACACACACACACACACACACACACACACACATATACACACACCCCTACCTGGATTCAGGACATTCCTAGAAAAGTTCACCATCTGTAGCTACTTTTGGGTGTGATAGACTGACAAGAATTAATTGAGTCACGTCAGGAGAAATTCTGTTTCAACAAGTGGTCCTCTTGTGCAGTGGTTTCCAAATGTGGATGATCAGAATTCTCAATAGGTCTGAGAGGAGCCTGGTTTAGGACTACTGGCTCAGATTACTTTCTGCTATAGTCTAATTCATAGAAACACTGATAATTTAGGAAATTTGACAGATTGACCAGAAAATATCAGCTGCTACAAAAATAAAGTTTAACATGACTATGAGTCGAACAATAACCTCACTCTCTTCCTGATTACATGGATGTTTTGAGGTAACTTTTCCCCTCTAGAATACTATTTATGTACTATAGGAGCTTATGTTTAAGTTGACAGAGCTAGAGATCATCTGCATGCTCATTTTATGGGTGAGGAAACAAAGTCTAGGGGCTTTTGAAATGAACAAGTGTTTTGAGTACCAAGCTGAACATAATATATCCTAGAACTGAGCTTCTTCAAATATGCACATGTCTGTTTTCATCCAAAAGAAGGAATGTTATTTTTTAATGTTTTTTTAAATTTATTTTTGCGAGAGATAGAGTGAGAGGCTGCATGAGCAGGGGAGGGCCAGAGAGAGAGGGAGACAAAGAATCTAGCTGTCAGCACAGAGCCTAACGCGGGGATGGAACCCACAAACCATGAGATCATGACCTGAGCCGAAGTCGGATGCTTAACCAACTGAGCCACCCAGGCGCCCCAAAAGAGAATGTTTTCTATATCCAATGAAAATTGGCCAGAGACCTTCCACCTCTTATCAAATTCAAGATCTGTTGTGGGATGAGTATACATTAGTAGGAAATATCTCCTTTATATCTCCTGTTAGATAGAAAATTCCTAAAATAACACTAGTAAAAATAAGTACTATTCTTTTAAAATATATTTCTTTAATCAATCAGATTGCACATTTATCACTTTCTTTTTGTTAACAGAAGAAAAACACCCAGTTAGAGTTGTTCTTTCTTGAAGATCTTAATATAGAAGTTTTGGAGTTGAAGTCTCTTTATACTATCTGGATTGCATTTTTACATAAAACTATTTTTAGAATAGTGTAGTATTCTATAGTCTGTCAGGTATTTAAATCATCTTTTAACAGATGTCATTTTAAAAGTCATAATCTTGTATACATTATCTCATCTGATCCCTCCCCACACACACAAAAAACCTTTGAAGTAGGATGATATTTTAATCTTCATATTTGCAGATGAGCCAACTGGAATTTCACAAATCTAAAGTAACTTAGACTGAGAGATTTCAGAAACGAATAAATCATCAAGGCCTACATCAGAATCACTTAAGGGGAAGGACAATTAAATTCAGATTCCTAGGCATTGTCCAACACTTCTGAATCAGAATCTCTGGGATCAGAGCTCAGGAATCATTGAGATAATCTAGTCATTTTCAAACTGTTTTCTGACTCCTAGAGTTCTGCAGGGGGGCAGTTCAGGGACTGCTGTAGGAGTGAAGAGAAGCTTAAGAATATCCCAACTCAGCCTTAAGTCTTACATGTAATAGGTTTCCATCTACAATTTCATGAAGGAAAATGGGGTAGGTATTCCTCTGGTGTGTGTGTGTGTGTGTGTGTTTTAAAGCACCTGCATGAAGAGCCCAGTCCCATAAAGGACCAAGGTTTTTTGGGACAAAACCAGGTTCTGACACTGTGATGCCTGCTCCAGGGTTTTTTCCATTACACCACAGTGAATCTTCCTGCTGTAGAAATGTTCCCAGGTCAGATCCTCTGTTATTGCAGAAGAGGATTTACAAATACCAGATGCATTCATATAAATACAAAATTAGCAGTTCAGCAAAGCTTTTTTTCAAATTACAATATTATGATTTTCACATGAACCATTTGGTTGATCAGAGAGACTGTAGGAACTTGAAAGCAGGTAAACTAGGACTTGAGGGCTTGGATCTCTGACCTCTACTAATAGAGGTTCCACTAATAGAAGTCCCCTACTCCAGAAGGATCTTGGCCTCTGATATCTCTCTGTTTGCCTTACTTCCCCTACAGCTCAATATCTATGAGATGACAGAGTGGAGGGAGCATGCCCCTTTCTTTTTAATCTACTACACTCATTTCCTACAGCCTGTTTGGAACAACATGATACATGAGTTCCAGTTGCATAGTCACAATTACACCAGTTACAAGTGCAGTGCTCAGGCTCCCTCTGCTTAGGGCTTCAAATCTAGGCAACTGAAATAGTTAGCTATGAGGAGGAAGTCCCAAGGACTTCCTAAGTCCTTCCAAGGAAAACTCTAATAGTCAGTCAATGGAGGAAACTCTGGCTTCTTCAAAGATCATCTGATAAGACCCACCAAATATTTCTACATACTGTATGTGTATATTGACTAAATAGAGCAAGCATGTGACATTTTGAATTTCTTTTTCCTTTTCTTTTTAAAGCATGCCTTCTCTATCCCACTCCAACCCCAATGAAACTGTAACTAGAAACTCCTTAGATGCCGTGATGTGTAGCAAGTGTATGTGTTGAGATTCATAAAATGTGTCTGGATTACATAAAAATACTACAATAATATACACCTAAGAGATTCATAATAAATACATTTGGAAAACATTTTAGACAGTTGTACCCATGTATACTGTCACTTTTGACACCTTGGAGAATTCCAGTGAGGTTACCAGTAACTATAATTTATGATGACAAGATGGACATTGTAATGTATATGTATCCATTTGTCATTCTTGGTTAATTATGTACATAAGTAAATATTTGTGCTAGAGACAACAAACTCCACATGCCTTTCATCAGCCCTTGAGACCTAGGTAGACCTAGCTGGTACTACCACTTCCACCTACCAGTGGGGTGCCACTGGTCAAACCAGGTGTATCAAAGTAGACATCACTGCAACCTGTTGGTGGGTGTGTTTGTTACCCATGGATAAGGTGGAGATGAACAGTCATGATGTAAAGGGAGCCCAGAGAGACATGTATAATAATGTGTAATAACCTAGTACACATTGAAGTCAGGAGGGAGCAAACATTTTATGTAAATAAAATAATCTTCTAGAAAGAAGAAAGGAGCCAAAACAGACACGCAGAGAGAAGCTAAGACTCCATAAATGAGATCAAGAAGGAGAAATTCAGTTCTCAATGAGTTTCTTCAACTGGTTCCAGACAACATGTGTCTTTCCAATAAAACTCCATTGCTTGAATTGTTAGAGTAGTTCTCTATTCCTTTCAATCAAGGCAAAAATGCCTAACTAAATATTCAGCAAGAAAATAGAAAATATTAAATGTGTGTTTTATTTCACAAATAACTTTTAATTTGAAAACTCCTGAATTCACAGTGTTCAAATGATCTCAACCCAAATACAAGTTTGCATGTGTGGTTCTGTTATTGTATGTTTTTGTGGTGTTTTTAAAAGATGAAATAATGCTAGCTGAAACAAGAAAAATAGTGGCCATAATGTTTATTAGTATTTCCAATTAATATATTAGAAATTAAATGGCCTAACATTTTTAAATTATTCAACTATTTTATTATTTTCTTCCAATTAAATGAAGAATTCAATTTAAAGAAAGTTACCAACTCAGCAATTTGAGAGTTAAATGAAAACTAAGAAGTTTGTGAGTTTTTACTATTTTTTTCTTCTTTAACTTTCCACCAATCTGATGTATCTCAAAAGAGTCTGCCCAAATTTTTCAAAATAAAATTACCTCTGGTCTTCAACCATACATTTTTCAAGCATGGATAATTTAAATCTGTAAGAGATTATTTCAGAAGGCTTTGAACAACTGAAAGGAATGGCTTATAATGAAAATTACTTTCTCCTTCTTACACAGCATTGTACTGTAATATGGAATTCTTACGTACTCAAATGCAGCTATTTCTTCATATACTCCTACACAAAATAGACTCTAAATAGGAGCCATTATGGTTCCAGAGACTGAGCATGGGAACAGGAGTCAGAAACATGGAGTCAGGCTTGGTTCTGCTTCTAACATGCTATATGACCTGGACCGTAGTCACCTAATCCACCTAGTTCTATATTTGTTTCTCTGAAAAACATGAAGCTAAAGTAATTCAGGTACCCCTTATAACATTAATGATACTTGCCTTTTTTTTTTCTGAAATTTTCTGGAAGCTTATTTAGAGACCGGAATGACTCTATAGACATAGGATACAGAAGTTTAAAAATGAATTAAAAAATAAATTTNTAGGAGAAATCTCCCAAAGAATAAAAATAAAAGAATAATCTTAAAGTAAAAAAATAATGCAATACATAGAAGACAAGAAAGGAAGTTTAAAAGAAGTAAACATAGAAAATACAAAATAACATGGAAGAACTTACATTTTACCAGTAACTATAATAAATATAAATTGTTTAAATTACCAGATCAAAGGAAAGACTTTTAGATTGGACTAAAAAACTAAGATCCAGTAATACAACCAATATCGGAGGCATACTCAGCAGGGGAATATGAAAAGGCTGAAAATAATAGAATGGTTGGGAAGGGTGAGAATTGCATCAAATAAAAAAGTAAGATGTAAGCTGAACTTTATGTTTCAGCTCCAACATATAAATTCCCATCCTCATAACAACACAAAGTAGGACAAAGAGAAAATCAATTTCTTTTCTTGAACAAATTAGAGATCTAGGTTTGGAGGGCAAACTGCCACCTCAAAATCTAGAGAAATGGCCAAACCCAGAAAGTCAAAGCCAAGATGTACTCACCTAGAACAGAAGTTGCTAAGACCTCAGACTAGTTAAACACATACATGGTAATTTTGATGAACTGATAGAAGTTCAGTGTAGACTAGCTTAAAAATGACAAAGTATGAGGGCCATATAATCTTTATCTCCAGGAACCCACCAGGTTCTGAAGGCAAAGATACAGGAAAGATCCCTTTGTGGCTCTAGCTGGGAGAGAAGGAAAGTAACCCTTGGTAAATATGCATCGAGCCTTATCTATTTAAAATAAAAGCCTACTCTCTGAAAAGAAATACTTTAGCAGAACCTTTCCAATAGTTGTGGGGAGAAAGGTATCTCTCTCATTCCAAAACCCTCTAGTTTTTCTGTCTTAACAGGAGGGTTGCCAAGCAACAAGAAAACATGCTTATGAAAGTCACAAACCAAAGACACTGGCTTACCAAAAGATAGAGACTTAATTGGAATATTATAAAACACTCTCTCACTCCCGTACTTATGACCCTACCAATCTGATTCCAATATAAAAATACAGCTGAAAGAGCTGCAAGAAACATCTTCCTGAAGGGAGTACTCAAGTAAGCCAAAACTAAAGAAAAGAGATGAAAAATAAAGATACTAAAGAGATTTGAAGCCTCTGACACCTATAGCTGCAGAAAACATTAAACAAAGCTCAACTCCTAGCCAGATGAACATAAATTCCTATACTGGGGGCCTATTTACTTCAGTCCGTAACTGGTTACAACATACCTAGCTTCCAACAAAAAAATTATAAGGCATACCATAAAGGAAAAAAAAACAAACAAAACACAAAACAAAAAAAAGTCTGAAGAGACATCAATTATTAGAATAAGACTGAGATATGACACAGGTTGTGGAATTATCTGAAGAGAATTTAGAATATCTACATTTAATATGTAAAGGGCTCTAATGGAAAAAGTAAACAACATGCAAGAACAGATGGATAATGCAAGTAGAGAGACGAAAACTCTCAGAAAAAAAATCAAAAGTAAATGTTGGATGTTGAAAATACTATATAACAGAGATTAAGAATGCCCTTAATGGACCCATAAATAGACTGGTCACAGCCAAGGGAAGAATTGGTGAGCTTGAATAAATATCAGTAGAAACTCTACAAACTTAAACTAATGAAACTAATGAAAACTAATGAAAAGAAACCAAGTAAAAGAACTATTTGAAACAATAATGGGTAGTAACTTTCTAAAATTAGTTACAAACACCAGATCATATACCTAAGATGTTCAGAAACACAAAGCAAAATAAATCCCAAAAAATAAAAATAAAAACATACCTATACCTAGCATATTCAATTACAGAAGAACAAAGGCAAAAATATCTTGAAAGAAGCCAGATTGAAAAAAACATGTTGGAGTTGGAGGCAAGATGGTGAGGAAGTAGAGAGCTCCATACATCTCACTCGCCCCCCTATCTCACACGGAGAAGGCCTGAAGACAAAGGAACCCTTACAGAATCCAGGAGTTTGGGGGGAAAAGGAGACAGAGTCCGCTGAGAATACCTTATAGCATGAGTGCGAACTGGGGAAGATAAAAACGCTGGGACCCAGAGACACGGAGGGTGTGGAGGGAGTCCCCTTTTTGGGGAGCCGCGGGGAGTCAAGGGGAGAAGAAAGAGTGGCTGAAACTGCTCAAGGAACTGTCCCTGTCCCTGGAGAAGAGAAAACCCTTGGCTCAGGACACAGAGGGATCCGGTTTCAAGCTCTGCAGCTGACCTTGAGCTGGATGCACTGGTCCCAGGCAACGGCGGGAGAAACCCCTCCTCTGCTGGCCAGCTCAACCTGGAGGGGAAGCTGCGTGCCTGAAGCTGCTCTGCAGCTCTTCTAGTTTGGCTGGATCCCCAGTGGGGAGGCAGCCAGCTTGAAACCACTAGGAGGGACTAGACCTGCGGGTTTATTCCGGCAGTATCAATGGGGCACACAGACTAAGATCTGGAAACCAGGTGTGGCTTGGGACATAGAGCACAGCCCACCTTGGCTATGCCCATGGCACAGGGAGATCAGACCCAAAAGAGTGAGTTGCAACCCTTGGTTCGAGAGGGGACTGGGGCGCTGCCATTTTTCTCCCACAACAACCAAGGTGGGGCCTCAGGGGGCAGCCCACAGGACACAATGGAGGCTAAGCCCTGCCTACACCAAACCATGCCCATCCCTGCTAGAGAGCTGTTTTCTTTCCTTTTACTTTTTTTCTTTTATTTATTTATGTTTTTTACCGTAGACCAGGGCAAGACCAACATTCATGCACTACCGTGATTAATTGTAGATCAATTCTTTCTATTCAGATATATTTTCCCTTGTCTCATTTGTATCCCTCCCCTCTGCTAGACTGAGCACTCTGGTCGCTGGTTTCCTTAATCAGTCACATTTAATCCATTCTCTAGATGTAGATTCTACAACGCCATGGCAACCTTTCTCTCTCTCTCTCTCTCTCTCTCTCTCTCTCTCTGGAGTAATCAGACTATGTAGTTTCTCTGAGTAACATTATCTTCATTTTTTTCTCCTTGCCTCTTACCATATTCTCCACTTTCTCTCTGAATTAAGCCTCTTTGTCTCTCTGCCTGGTCATTTCTCTTCCAATTTTGCTTCCTCCCTGCCCTGTCATTTCTCTCTCTGTATATGCTCTTCTGTCAGCACTGCCACTCGGCTCTTTATTTGTAGCTGGGAATTCTGGTTTTATGCTTTTAGACTGTCCTTTGTCTTTTATGTTTTTTCTTTTCTTCTTTTTTCTTTTTCTTTTACTTTTATTTTTATTATTTGTTTTTCCTCCTTTCTCTCCCACCCCTTTTTTTTCTTTTTCTTTTTCCCTTTTGGTTTGCATGTTTGTTAAAGTTGTCTGTGCATCTGTGTGCCTTTGTTCCCTGTGTGTTTGTTTGTCTGTTTTGTTTTCCAGAGCTACCTTAAGAAACAAGCCAAAGTGCACATGGTGGAGAGTCCCAAATACCATTATGAGTAGGGAAATAAATAACGAAAGTCTCAACAGGAGGGACCAAGAGACACCATTCAAAGAACACTTCTTGAAAGGACAGTCCTGGACAGTCAAAGAGCCTTCTTTAATATATCAGTAATCACAGGTGCAGAGAGCATAATGAGCTTTTAAAACTAACAAGAGACAGAAAGCTAGCCAAAATGATGAAACAGAAGATCTCTCCTCTAAAGAAATTCCAGGAAGAAATGACAGCTAAAGAACTGCTCAAAACCGATATAAGTAACATAACTGAACAAGAATTTAGAACGCTAGTCATAAAATTAATCGCTAGGCTTGAAAAAGGCATGGAAGACATGAGAGAAACTATTGCTACAAAGACTATGGAGCTTAAAAATAGTTGTGATGAATTAAAAATTGCTATAAATGAGATGCATAATAAAATGGAGGCATCCAATACATGGATTGAAGAGGCAGAGAGGAGAATAAGTGAACTAGAAGAAAATTTATAGAAAAAGAGGAAGCCAAAAAAATTTAACTGCTCCAGGAACACAAAAGGAGAATTCGAGAGCTGAGCGATACAATCAAACAGAATAATATCCGTATCATAGGAATTCCAGAAGAGGAACAGAGAGGGAAAAGCGATGAGGAAGTTCTTGAACAAATTATAGCAAAGAACTTCCCCAATCTGGGTAAGGAAACAGACGTTGAAATCCAAGAGGCACAGAGAACTTCCCTCAGCAGTAACTTGACTTGATCTTCTGCACGACATATCATAGCGAAACTGGCAAAATATAAGGACAAAGAGAGAATTCTGAAAGCAGCTAGGGAGAAAAGGGCCCTAACATACAAAGGGGAACCTATCAGAGTGGTTACAGACCTATCTACTGAAACTTGGCAGGTCAGAAAGGAATGGCAGGAAATCATCAATGTGATGAACAGAAAAATATGCAGCCAAGAATCCTCTATCCAGCAAGCCTGTCATTCAGAATAGAAAGAGAGATAAAAGTCTTCCCAAGTAAATAAAAATGGAAAGAATTAATCAGCACTAAACCATCACTACAAGAAATCCTGAGAAGGACTTTATGAGGGAAATGTTGCAAGGAATGCAAGGTACCAGAGACACCACCACAAACATGAATCCTACAAAGAACACAACGACTCTCAACCCAGATTTTTCAATAATAACACTGAATGTAAATGTACTAAATGCTCCAATAAAAAGACATAGGGTAGCAGAATGGGTAAAAAAACTAAAATCCATCTATTTGCTGTCTACAAGAAACTCATTATAGACCTGAGGACACCTTCAGATTGAAAGTAAGGGAATGGAGAAATACCTATCATGCTACTGGAAGTCAAAAGAAAGCTGGAGTAGCTATACACATTTCAGACAAACTGGACTTTAAAGTAAAGGCAGTCACAAGGGATGAAGAAGGGCATTATATAATAATTACAGGGTCTATCCACCAGGAAGACCTAACACTTATAAATGTCTATGCACCGCATACAGAAGCACCTAAATACATAAAACAATCACAAACAGAAACAATCTTATAGATAAGAATGTGCTAATAGCAGGGGACTTTAATACTCCACTTACAGCAATGGATAGGTCAACCAGACAGAAAATCACTAAAGAAATAATGGACTTGAAAGACACTTTGGACCAGATGGATATGACAAATATATTTAGAACTCTACATCCTGAGGCCATTGAATTCACTTTCTTCTCAAGTGCGCATGGCACATTCTCCAAGATAGATCACATACTGGGACATATAACAGCCCACAAAAAATATAAAAGAATTGAGATCATATGATGCACACTTTCAGATCATAATGCTATGAAACTTGAAATCAACCACAGGAGGAAGTCTAGAAAACCTCCAAAACATGGAGGTTAAAGAACACCCTACTAAAAAATGAAAGGGCCAATCAGGTAACTAGAGAAGAAATTTAAAAATATATGGAACCTAATGAAAATGAAACTACATCAATTGAAACTACATGGGATGTGGCAAAGGCAGTCCTAAGAGGAAAGTACATTGCACTCCAGGCCTATTTCAAGAAATTAAAAAAAGCAAAAGTACAAAATCTAACAGTGCACCTAAAGGAACTATGGGAGAGCAACAAGAGCATTCCAAACCCAGTANAATCCAAAAAAAAAAAAAAAAACAGTTGAACAGATCAAAGAAACCAAGAGTTGTTTTTGGAAAAAAAAATAATTGACAAACCCCTAGCCAGGCTTCTCAAAAAGAAAAGAGAGAGCACCCAAACAGACAAAATCATGAATGAAAATAGACTTATTACAACCAGCCCCTCAGAAATACAAGCATTTATCAGGAAATACTATGAAAAATTATATGCCAACAAATTGGACAACTTAGAAGAAATGGACAAATTCCTAAACACACACTCACTACCAAAATTCACATGGGAAGAGATAGAAAATCTGAACAGACCTATAACTAGTGAAGAAATTGAATCAGTTATCAAAAATCTCCCCATCAATAAAAGCCCTGAGCCAGATGGCTTCCCTGGGGAATTCTACCAGACATAAATCAGAGTTAATACCCATTCTTCTCAAGCCATTCCAATAAATAGAAATCGAATGAAAACTTCCGGACTCATTCTACAAAGCCACCATCACTTTGATTCCCAAGCCAGACAGAGACCCAGTAAAAAAAGGAGAACTACAGGCCAATATCCTTGATGAATATGGATGCAAAAATCCTCAACAAGATACTTGCAAATCGAATCCAACAACACATAAAAAGAATTATCCACCATGATCAAGTGGGATTCATTCCTGGGTTACAGGGCTGGTTCAATATTCGCAAATCAATCAAAGTGATACATCATATCAATAAAAGAAAAGATAAAAACCATATGATCCTGTCCATAGATGCAGAGAAAGCATTTGACGAAATACAGCATCCCTTCTTAATAAAGACCCTGGAGACAGTCGGGATAGAAGAAACTTACTTAAACATCATAAAAGCCATCTATGAGAAGCCCTCAGCTAACATCATTCTCCATGAGGAAAAAGTGAGAGCTTTCCTCCTGAGATCAGGAACACGACAGGGATGTCCACTCTCACCACTGTTGTTTAACATAGTGCTGGAAGTCCTAGCATCAGCCATCAGACAACAAAAGGAAATCAAAGGCATCAGAATGGGCAAAGAAGAAATCAAACTTTCACTTTTCACAGATGACATGATACTCTACATAGAAAACCCGACAGGCTCCACCAGAAGCCTACTAGAACTGATCCGTAAATTCTGCAAAGTTGCAGGGTACAAAATCAACGCACAGAAATTGGTTGCATTTTTACACACCAATAATGAAGCAACAGAAAGAGAAATCAAGAAACTGATCCCATTCACAATTGCACATAAAAAAAACCCATAAAATACCTAGGAATAAACCTAACCAAGGATACAAAAGATCTGTATGATGAAAATGATAGAAAACTTATGAAGGAAATGGAAGAAGTCACAAAGAAATGGAAAAACATTCCATGCTTATGGATTGGAAGAATAAATATAGTTAAAATGTCATGACTACCCAAAGCAGTCTACACATTCAATGCAATCCCAATCAAAATTGCACCAGCATTCTTCTCAAAACTAGAACAAACTTTCCTAAAATTTGCATGGAACCACAAAAGTCCCCAAATAGACAAAGTAATATTGAAGAAGAAAACCAAAATGGGAGGTATCACCATCCCAGACTTTAGCCTCTACTACAAAGCTGTAAAAATCAACACAGTATGGTATAAGCACAAAAACAGACACATAGACCAGTGGAATAGAATGGAGAACTTGGAATTGGACCCACAAATATATGGCCAACTAATCTTTGACACAGTGCGAAAGCATATCCAATGGAAAAAAGATAGCCTCTTTAACAAATGGTGCTGGGAGAACTGGACAGCAACATGCAGAAGAATGAAACTAGATCACTTCACTATCTCACACCATACACAAAAATAAACTCAAAATGGATAAAGAACCTGAATGTGAGACAGGAAACCATCAAAACCCTAGAGGAGAAAACAGGAAACAACCTCCTTGACCTCAACCGCAGCAATTTCTTACTTGACACATCCCCAAAGGCAAGGCAATCAAGAGCAAAAATGAACTTTTGGGACCTACTCAAGATAAAAAGCTTCTGCACGGCAAAGGGAACAATCAAGAAAACTAATAGGCAACCGATGGAATGGGAAAAGATAGTTGCAAATGACATATCAGATAAAGGGCTAGGATCCAAAATCTGTAAGGAACTCACCAAACTCTACATCTGAAAAACAAACAACCCAGTGAAGAAATGGGCAGAAGACATGAACAGACACTTCTCCAAAGAGGACCTCCAGATGGCCAACAGACTCATGAAACGATGCTCAGCATCCGTCCTCATCAGGGAAATACAAATCAAAACCACACTGAGATACCACCTCACACCAGTCAGAGTGGCTAAAATGAGCAAATCTGGAGACTAGAAATGCTGGTGAGGATGTGGAGAAACAGGCACCCTCCTACACTGTTGGTGGGAATGTAAACTAGTGTAGCCCCTCTGGAAAACAGTGTGGAGGTTCCTCAAAGTATTAACTATAGAACTCCCCTATGACCCAGCAATAGCTCTGCTGGGAATTTACCCAAGGGGTACAGGAGTGCTGATGAATAGGAGCACATGTACCCCAATGTTCATAGCAGCACTGTCAACAATAGCCAAAACATGGAAAGAGCCTAAGTGTCCATCCACTGATGAATGGATGAAGAAGATATGGTTTATCTATACAATGGAACACTACATGGCAATGAGAAAGAATGAAATCTGGCCATGTGTAGCAACATGGATGCAACTTGAGGGTGTTATGCTGAGCACAATAAGTCAGGCAGGGAACGACAGATACCATATGTTTGCGCGTATAGGTGGATTAGGAGAAACTTAACAGAGGACCATGCGAGAGAAGAAGGGGAAAAATAGTTGGGGAGAGGGAGGGAGGCAAACCATGAGGGACTCTTGAATGCTGAGAACAAACTGAGGGCTGATGGGGGTGGGGAGAGGGGAACGGGGATGATGGGCATGGAGGAGGGCACTTGTTGGGATGAGCACTGGGTTTTATATGGAAACCAACATGACAATAAACTATTCAAGATAAAGGGAAAAAAAGATAAAAGCATGTTGTCTATGGATAAGAACTGCAGCAGACTTTTTGCCAGGAATAATGCAAGCAAGAAGAGATTGGTACACAGTATTTACAGTGTTGAAAAAAAAAATCCACGAACCTAAGCTTGTATATTAAATAAAATTGTCCTTCAGAAGTAAAGTAGAAATAGTGTTTCTCAAATTGTTGGACTTCATTTCCAGAATAGCTGCCCTGCAAGAAATGTTCAAAGATTTTTTTTCAGATTGAAGCCTGGATTTATATAAATAAAAATCATCAGGGAATAAATAAAGATACAATAAGGTACCTTTTTTATTTTTCTTATTTTTAGAGAGGGAGAGTGTGTGTGTGTGTGTGTGTGTGTGTGTGTGTGTGCACTCAAGCAGGTGAGGGACAGAGAGAAGGAGAGAGAGAATCTTAAGCAGGCCTCACATCCAGCATGTGGCTCAATGCAAGGCTCAGTCTCATGACCTGGAGATTATGATCTGAGCTGAAACCAAGAGTCAGACACTTAACTGACTGAGCCACTCAGGCACTCCCTATTTTTCTTATTCTTAATTAATCTGAAAATAGCTGTTTAATAGTAGAAACAATATGTTGAGTGGTTGAAATATATATAAAAGTGAAATGGATGATCACAATGTCACAGGACAAAAAGAAGTATAAAAATACTCTGTTATGAGATACTTGTAGTACTCATGAAGCAATATAGTGTTATTTGAAGGTGGACTTAGGTTAGTTAAAAATGCATATTATAAATTTTAGGCAACCACTAAAAGCAATTTTTAACCCTAATATATAACTGAGAGAGGATAAGATGGAACCATATAAAATGCCCAATTAGAACTAGAGAAAGAAGAAAAAGTCTGACTAAAAAATAAAAAGTTACAAACCTAGTTTATATTAAATCAAATATATCAATAATCACTTTAAATATGTATGGTCTAATTATACCAATCAAATTACAGAGACTATCAGGGTGGATAAAAAATAAGACTGAACTATATATTGATAAAACTGAAAGGAAAAATGGTGTATAATTATGGTTGGAGACTTCAACACCTCCCCCTCAATAATTGATAGATCAAGCAGGCAGAAAATCAATAAAAATATAGGTGACTTGAATAGCACTATCAATTAAGTTGATCTAACTGACATTTATAGTTCACTCCATCCAACATTAGTAGATTACACTTTCCTCTCTAGCTCCCATGAAACACTCACCTAGATAAACCACATTCTAGCCATAAAATATACCTTAACAACTTTAAAAGAACAGATAGCATATAAGGTATATTCTAAGACCACAATGGAATTAAACTAAAAACCAATCAAAGAAAGATAACTGGAAGAGTTCCAAATATATGTAAATTAAACAACATACTTCAAAATAGCACTTGGGTAAAACAAACAAACCAGAAAACCTCTCAGGAGAAAATTTTAAACATTTCAAACTAAATGAACATAAAATATAACTTTTATAAAAATGTGTGGAATGTAGTAAAGGTAGGAATTAGATAAAATGTATAGCATTAAAGGCATATTTTTTAATTAAGAAATATTTAAAATCAGTAACACAAGCTTTTATCATAGGAAAACAGAGAAGGGCATTTAAGCCTAAAGCAACCAGAAGAAAAGAAATAACTACAGCAAAAGTCAATAAAACTGAAAACAAGAAAACAATGGAGAATATCAATGAATTAAAAAGATGGTTCTTTGGGTAAAAATTGAAATTAATAAATCTTTAACCAGGCTAATCAAGAAAAGAGAGAAGATACAAATTACCAATACCAAAAATGAAAAAAGGATCATTTTACTGATCCCATCATCACAGAAAAGATAATAAGGCATATTATAACTCCATGCCCACTGATTTGATGATTTAGATGAAATGGACCACTTTCTGCAAAGACCCAAATAACCAAAACCAAAGAAAAGGAGAACTAGATATCCTGAATAACACTATATATATTAAATGCATTTAATTAATATTTAATTTTCTTCTAAAGAAGAAAATACCTGGGTGGCTCAGTTGGTTAAGCATCCAACTTCAGCTCAAGTCATGATCTTGTGGTTCATGAGTTCGAGCCTCGCATCAGGCTCTATGCTTTTAGATCAGAGCCAGGAACCTGCTTCAGATTCTGTGTCTCCTTCTCTCTCTGCCCCTCCCCCACTCACTCTGTGTCTCTCCTTCTCTGTCTCTCAAAACTAAACGTTAAAAAATTAAAAAAAAATACATGTCCCAGATGATTTCACTGCTGAATTTTACCAAACATTTAAGGAAGATAGGATATCAATTCTCCACAATCTTTTCCAGAAGATAGAAGCAGAGAGAATACTTTCTAACTCATTTTATGAAGTCAGCATTACCCTACTACCAAAACCAGAGAAAAACATTAAAACGAAAGCACACAGTAGACCAATATCTTTGAAAAACATCAATTCAGCAATCCTTAACAAAATATTACCAAATTGAACCCAATAATGTATACAAAAACTTAAATAGTACAAACAAATGGTATTTATTACAGGCATGCAAGTTTGTTTCACATTTGAAAAATAAATCAATGTAATCTACTGCAGCAACAAATTGAAGAACAAGTGATCATATGATCATATTAGTTGACAAAGAAAAATCATTTCATAAAATTCAACTATACATGACAAAAATTTTCAGCAAAGTATGAATAGAAGAACATTTCCTCAGTTTGATAAAGAACATCTATAAAAAACCTACAGCTAACATTACACTTAATGATGGGAAACTGAATCCTTTCTTCCTATGATAAGAAACAAGGCAAAGATGTTCTTTTCTACTCCTATTCAACATTGTACTGGAACTCTTAGCTAGAATGATGAAATAAGAAGAAAAAGTCATATCAATTGGAAATGGAAGAAATAAAACTGTCTCTATTCACAGATGATGTGATTGTCTATATAGAAAATTCTAAAAAATAACCAGAAGAAAAATCTGAAATGAATAAGAGTATACTGAAGTCACAAAATACATGGTAAATATAAATAGGTTAATACAAGATCAATTGTTTTCCTATATACTATCAATGAATACTGGGGTTTGGGATTTTTAAAAATATATTTACAGGAGTGCCTGGGTGGCTCAGTTGGTTAAGCATCTGACTTTGGCTCAGGTCATGAGTTAAAGCCCTGCATCAGGCTCTGCGTTGATTGCTCAGAGCCTGGAGCCTGTGTTAGATTCTGTGTTCTCCTCTCTCTCTGCCCTTTCCCTGATTGTGCTCTCTGTCTGTCTCTCACTCTCAAAAATAAATAAACATTAAAAATTTTTTTAAAAATATATTTACAGTAGCACTCTATCAATTTTAATACTTGGTTATAAATGTAATAAAATTTGTGTAGGAATTATATATGGAAAACTACAAACTACAAAACTACCAATAAAAAATAATCAAAGAAGACTTTTTTTTAATGTTTTAATTATTTCTGAGACAGAGAGAGGCAGCATGAGTAGGGGAGGGTCAGAGAGAGGGAGACACAGAATCTGAAGCAGGCTCCAGGCTCTGAGCTAGCTGTTAGCACAAAGCCCGATGTGGGGCTCAAACCCACGAGCCGTGAGGTCATGACCTGAATTGAAGTCGGACACTTAACTGACTGAGCCACCCAGGTGCCCCGAAGACCTTTAAAAAGGGAAAAAAACTGAATTTGAAGACTTCTTATTAAGATGTCAGTTCTTTACAATTTGACCTATAAATTTAGTGTTATCTCAATTAAAATCTCAAAAAATATCATCAAGCTATTTCCTAAATAATATACAAACTAATTCTAAAGCAAGACAAAGAATGTCAAGTGGTGGGAACCAGGTTTCTCACTGTGAGAATGAGATGTTACAAATAAGAGAGGTGGGGGCAGAGTGTAGAATGATCATGTGGTAGTGCATTAGAATTGGAGACATCAATGTGATCTCATATTTAGCTTAGTATAGATATGGATGATAACAGAAATATTTATAGATATATGTGAACATGGTTAGTATATACACATATATTTCCTTCTTCTGTCAACTGAGAGAGCCAAGAAGCAATGACATCCATTAGCAACAACAACATCTAGCACCAAAACTTTGGTTTCTAATACCATTCTCTAATAAAAGAAACTAGGGTTTCTTGGAAAAATTACTGATTCTAGGAATGCAGCATAAAATATACACAATAAGCCTGAAGTATCTTACAGCACTAAGAAGAAAATGGTTTTTTAAAAGAACCTTCAGTGAAGAGAAATGTCAAGATATACAGAATTCAACTGAAAGGATACCCAATGGTCAAAGTTAGAATAATTTTTGTAACAAAATAGAGTAGCATGAGAGTATAAATCACAGAATAATCCTGGAGTCTGTACTGATATAAATAAGTGAATAAATAAATGGGGAGAATAGATAATCCTCTCACACAGTAAAACTCCCAATAATTTATGTTTATATTCCACCCTTAAGTAGAGTATAACTCTCTATTCTTAAATGTGGATTGTGCATAAAGACTTTCTTCCAAAGATTATGGTATGGAAAGGGAAAGAGAAACAGAGAAACTGTACAGTGGAGAAACTAGACAAACACTACTTCAAGTGATGATCAAGGTTAACATCAACACTGATAAATGATATTAATAGTATATACCCTTGATCTGATGTGATGAGAATGGTACCTTACCTCTGTGTCTTTCTCTCAAAAAGATATTACTCAAGTCTAATCTTTCTAAACATCAAATAAACCCCAGTTGAGGAACATTCTAGATAATATCTAACCAGTAATCTTCAAAACTGTCAAGGTCATCGAAAACAAAAATCTAGGAAACTGTCACAACCAAGAAGAGCCTAAGGGGATATGATGACTAAATCTTGTATGAGGTCTTTGATCAGAAAAAGGACATTAGGAAAAAACAGGAAATCTGAGTGAAGTATGGGCTTTCCTTAATTATAATGTATCAATATTGATTCATTAATTGTGAAAAATATACTAATGTAAGATGTTAATAGGAGAAACTGTGTGAGTCTATGGGAACTCTACTATCTTTACAATAATTCTATAAATATAAAACTGTTCTAAAATAAAAAGGTTATTAAAAAGTACACTAGAATAGCACTTTTAATATCAGACAAAATAAAACTCAATACCAAAAGCAATCATAAAAGCATGAGAGGGGACATTATATGTTGGTTAAAAAGAGCAATAGATCAAAGGCATAAATGAAACAAAGAGTTCCGCATTATATAAAGCAAAAATTGATAGAACTGACATCTAGAAAAAAATTAATCAACAACTATAACTGGATATTTTACCATAACCTCAGAAATTCTTGCAGGTAGCACGAAAAAAGTTAAACAGAGGCAGGGGATATCATAATTAATGAATAACAAATAATTTAGAATTTTAGTTTAAACTAAATGATGGACTAAAAGAAAAAAAATTATGATTGCTCAACAGATACCATGAAAACATTTGATAAAGTTAATCACACCAATATTTTAATCTCATAAACCAAAAATAAAAGTCAACTTCCTTAATTTGGGAAAGACAATATACCAAAAGTCTTTAGTAAGTTTCATTTTTTAAACAAATTAACTTTAGATACATCCATTTATATTTTAGAACAAGATAAAGATGCTCACTTTGCCTCTTTTCAGCATAGTATCTTGTAACTCTGGCCAATTGAACAAGTAAAGGAAAAAGGGTTGTAAGAAGTAGAAGGGAAAAATAGAAAACTATCCATATTTACAAATGATATGATAATCTAGGGATTCCTAGGTGGCTCAGTCGGTTGAGCTGAGTGTCAGACCTTTGATTTCAGTGCAAGTCATAATCCCAGGGTCATGAGATGGAGCCCCACTTTGGGGAGGAGAGGCTCAGCATGGAGCCTGCTTGAGATTCATTCTCTCTTTCTCTCTTTCTGTCTCTCTCTCTCTCTCTCTCTCTCTCTCTCCCCGTCTTTCCCCCCCTCCCTCCCTTCCCCAACCTTTGCCCCTCTCCCCTACTCATGCTCTCTAAAATAAAAAATAATAATAATCCACATTAAAATAAACTCTTGATTTCAACAAATGGTACTGAGAAAACTGGATGTCCACATGCAAATGAATGAATTTGGAATCTTCCCTAGAACCACATAAAAATTTAATGCAAAATGGATCAAGACCTAAATGTAAAGGCTAAAACTATAAATACCTTAGAAGTAAACATACAACAAAAGTTTCATGAGACTGATTTGGTAATGATTTCTCAGATATGACACAGGCAACAAAAGAAAAACAGACAAAAAAAAATAGACAAATTAGACTCCCTGAAAATCTAAAACTTCCATGTATCCAAAGATACCCTCAGCAGATTAAAAAGACATCTTACAGAATGGGAGAAAATATTTGCAATCATATATCTGATAATGGATTAATATCCAGAAAAAGAATTCCTAAAATTCAACAACAAAAGAGCAAACAACCCAATTTGAAAGTGGACTAGGGACTCGAGCAGACATTTCTCCAAGGAAGATATGCAAATTGGAAATTATCATATGAAAAGATGTTCAGCATTACTAATCATTAGCAAAAGACAAATCAAAGCCACAATGAGACACTATCTTACACCTGTTAAGATGGATACTAAAAAACAAAACAACAACAACAAAAAAAAAACCCAGAAAGCTAGGTGTTGGCAAGGATGTGGCAAAATTAGAACCCTTGTACACTATTGGTGGGAATGTAAAATGGTGCAACTGCTATTGAGATCAATATGGCAGTGTCTCAAAGAATTAAAAGTACGATTAGTATATGATCCAGCAATTCTACTTCTGGGTATATACCCAAAGGAATTGAAAACAGAGTCTCAAAGAGATTTTTATATCCATGTTCATAGTAACATTATTCTCAGTAGCCAAGAAATAGAAACAACAAATGTCCATCAGTGGATGAATGAATAAAAAATGTGATCTATATATGGTGAGATATTATTCAGCCTTAAAAAGGAAGACAATTCTGACACATACCACAACATGGATGGCTCTTGCAGATATTATGCTAAGTGAAATAAACCAGTCACAAAAGAACAAGTACTGTATGATTCCATTTACATGAGATATCTAGTACAATCAAATAAGTATAGACAGAAAGTAGAATGATAGTTACCAGGAGTTGGGAGAAGGGGAGGAATGGGAAGTTATTGTTTCATGGGTACAGTTTGTTTTGCAAGATGAAAAGGGTTTGGGATGGTGGTGATCATTAAACAACAGTATGAGTATATTTAATTAATAACCCTGTGTACTGGGCACTTAATAATGGTTGATAGTAAATTTTATGCTATATGTATTTTCCTACAATAAAATTTTTTAATTATAAAATAAGAATGAACTAATAAAAACGCCACAGGAATTAATATTTCAGGACAATTACAAGATAATGATCAACTTATAAGTATGAAAAAGGTTCTTCTATATCTCAAAACAAAATAAGAAAACAATTATAATAGACAAAAACAACAATATATATAAGAATTATTCTAATATAGGATGAAAAAGACCCTCACAGAAAAAATTTTAAACTCTTTTAAGGATAAAAAATGAGCAGAACTAAATAAATATAAAATATAATGTAGCATGAAGATATGAAATCTGCAAAGAATTTTTCTTGAAATCAATGCAGTGCTAATAAAGTTACCAGTAGGAATTTTTTTAATACAGCTTACAAACTTTCAAATACTGCATGGAAGAATAATGGTTCATAAATAGTTATCAGTTTTGTTTTGTATTTGTTGTTTTACATTTTATAATTTTTTCACACAATGAAAATCTCTCTTCTTCCTGATTATGTAAATAAAACATGGTCACTAAAAATTCATGACAATGTAGAAATGTAAAGAAGTTACATGGAATTTCACTACTCTATGAAAACCACATTTAACATTCTAACTATCCTTTGTTTCATTAATAATGCATACATATACATACAGAATTTTATAGAGATGAGATCATATCATACATTCCCTTTACCCTGGATATCTTTTCTCCATTGTCATTCCTAATTCCATATAGCCATGCTAACATTCTTTTTTCCTCCATAATCTATATTCTATACATATACATACATATGTTCTACTTCATTCTCAGTACTGTAGAATATTACATAGTGTTTGAACCAGAATTCAGTTATATTCAACTCATGAGTATATCTTTACTTCATTTTGGTGAATATATACAATGCTGCAGTAAAGGTCCTTGTAAGTAAAATATTCATATATATTTGTACTTTTATTTTTATGGGCAAGATTTGTACCTACATTTCTATAATCGAGAGATTTCTGGAAATAGAAATTTTGAATAGAAAAAGATATGTATTTTTAATTACCATAGATCCTGCTATATTCCCCTCCCAAAATGCTATTTATCATCCCTACCACCAATATGTGTCACATCACCCTTTACTCTATTCTCTGTCCAATGAATATAAAGTTATACTTCATTGTTTCTTTAATGTGGAGTTCTAATTTTTTAAATTTGTGCATCTTTTCACATTTGTTAGCCATTTAAATTTATTCTTTTCTGAATTATGTATCCATATCTTATGTCCATGTTTAACTGAGTTATACATATTATACATTTAACTAAGAGATACATAATATCTATAAATATTATAGAAATTTATACTCTGAGTCACAAATGTGTTTTTCTTGTTTCATCATTGCCTATTGATTGTTTATGGAATATTTTGCCATACAAAAGTTTTAAGTTTTATACAGTCAATTATATCTATCTCCTATTTTATAGCCTCTGGATTTCTAGTTTTGGTAGGAAGATCCCAGTACTTCATCTGTTGTGTATTTATTCTCATAGATTTTCAAAGTTTTAGTTTTTAATTATTTCTATGCCCTTATTCATCTGGAATTTATTTTATTTTTTTTTACTCCAGTATACTTTTCTTTCTTTCCATATGAATAGCCAGTTGGCCATAAGGCCAATTTTGAAAAAAGAAAACCAATGAGCAGGGACTTAACCTCTCAAATATTAAGGCATGCCATGAGCTATAGTAATTTGAAGCAGTGTAGTATATGTACAGAAATAAATGGATTAATGAAACAGAACAAAGTTCAAAAGAGGTTAATACTTATTTGTGAATTGCTATATTATATAAACAGCAAAAATAAGTGAGAAAACATGAAATATGGCTTATTTAGTAGATGGTCTTGAAAAAATTTGTTTAGATGCAGAAAGGCAAAATGAAAAACAATGTTTATTTCAAATGGATTAAGGACTTCAATATGAAAGTTAAAATGATAAAGCACATAGGAGAAAAAGTAGGGGAATATCTTGGTGATGAGAAAGCAGAAAGCACATATACATACAAGCATATATATGGATAAATGTATGTATGTATCTATTTCTATATGTGTAAATTTGCATAGGAAGATGGATAATATCAAGTTTTGAAAAGAATATAGACAAGTAAGCTTTTATGCAGAACTGATAGGAGTAGTAAGTGGTATGACCTTTCTGTAAAACAGTCTATCTGTTCTTAGTGAAATTTTAAATTGTCAAATCCTAACCTTACTAAATAGGAATATCTCAAAGAAACTCTTGAATGTCTTACCAAACAAAACAAAAACAAAACAAAACAAAACAAAACAAAAACACATACAAGCAAGTAATTTGCTAAAGTTAGTAGGGTTCAGTGCTGCTTTATGTATGTATCGCTAGAAAAATAGATAAACACAATAATGATACATATAATGGAATGCTACAGATTAATTAAAAACAATGCACTAGAAATACAGGAACCAATGTGGATAGTCCTTAAAAAACATGATGTTGCATGAAATAATTTTTAAAAACCAGGATGAGATTAGTAGCTTAATACCAGTTACAGTTTATATACATAATATCTACACACAACCACAAGACAAAAAAAATATATACTTTACATATATAAGAACATGTATTGAAAGTATTAGATTGGTTGTCCATTGCTGAAAAGAATGGAGATTTGGGATAAAGTAGAAAACAAAGTAAAACAACAAAAGCTACCTTGTTTAGAAGAATGTGATGGTGTACCATAACACTGAGTTGTACAGTTATTCAATTCTGTCTCTCAGATCAACAACAAAAACAAAGGGGGGAAAAAAGTCTAAAAATCCTCTCATTTTTCAACCCTAGAAACAGAGACCCTCAGAGATTAAGGTTCCTGCTCACATCATACATCTAATGAGTGACCTTCTTAGGCAAACCCAGGTACAAAGACCACACAACTCCATTGCAACCTTTACATAAGCTTTAAGCAATATATACAACTATAGCATAAAAGTTGTCAGGAAGCCAGTACACTCTAAAATACCTACTACATATTTTAAGAAATCAACTTAAATAGAACATATAGTTTGGTTTTGAGATTGTAGATGTCTTGGGTTTTGTCTGCCAACCTCTTTTCTTTGGGAGAATTGCACCTCCCCAAGCCCATGTCTCTGGTGGGTCTATCAATTCCTGGAATCCCTTCACAATAACCAACACCAAGATAGGTACTTGATCCAAACTAATCCAATTATACCTTCTCTCAAGTGCATCTTAAGCAGAACACAGGGACTAATTTGGGTGATGGCTGAACCAAAAGAGAGAGAGCCTTGAATTACTGCTATTCATATGGCAGAAGCAGATGTTCTGGTCTTTCTCAAAGTCTGCTGGTTCAGCTCTGTCTTACTTAAATTGTGTGGGCTGCCCAGCCTCCCCCAAAATATTTTTGTTGACTAAATTTGTCTGTATTGTTTTCTGTTAGCTTGTCTAAAAGTAATATGCTAATTGCAATAAATTTTAAACATTGAATAAACATGCTCATGATGCTCTGGAATTGAATGTGCCATGTAAAGGGTCAATCTGTATAGCCCATGTTTCTTAAAATAGACTTTCCAGGAAAGTTTTTAATATTTTTTAAGACTGTCATTCTGTAGCAAGCAGAGAAATTTAAATCCATTCCACTGATGAGTCATTCCAAAAGAGTCATTTTAGTTTCTTAATGTTGGGAGGCACTTTCAGCATGCTGAGTGTTAGGAGACCTGGAATCACTTGAATATAAACCATTCTGACATTGTTCTTTCATTGCTCTCTCTTCATTACCACCTCTTCCACCTGGCCCCTTATTGGAAGGAAAATATAAATCACAATAGACATCCTGGTGGCGATATGTAGACAGGGGATACAATATTTATTGGATGACTGTATATTTGCTTGGGAATTGTAAACACCACCTTTTTTTCCAGTATTGAATCACTGCCCATGTGGAGTCTGCCATAAAATGAATGAAGTAGTGAATAGACATATAAAGTAAAATGCTGCTATAGCTATACAGTACATTAATATAATAGCTCAAATACATATGTTACTTGTATTTCATGGAAATAAAAATATCTCACATATTATCTCAGTTCCCAAAAGCCCCCATGAGATAGGGAGACCTTTGAAATGCAGTGCCTTTTCTCTGGATATCTAGAACATTCTGTGCACTCTTTCTCCTTCCTTCTCCTTAAACTTTTATGAGGTAGCAAGAAGGCAAGGAATAGCTTCTTTGCTTTATAGTAATGAAAACAGATGTTCAAGAGGGACAATGATTTGTCTGCTGTCAAACTGCAATTTGGCCATGGAAGCATATATTGTGGGACCCAAAAATGTCATAAAACTCATCACAAGGAAATGAGAAATAAGATACTTAGCTCAAAAGGAACTAAGAGTGAGACAGACTAGAAGAAAAAAGGGATGGGCACCTCAGCCTGGCTTCCCACCCACTCTCCCCTCAAAATGCTCCCTCCATAATTTCAGAATACACAGTAGCCACTATCCCTAACATTATTCCACTCTACCATGAAGGTAAAATGTCGATAAATATAGTGATCCACGGCCTGCGTGTCGGGTTGTGTCTAAGTCCGTTTCCATTATTCCATATATTCTTTAGCAGTCACATCACTTCTAGATCACATTTTCCAGCGTTTAGATGCTATATATTTCACAAATAAGGACTTTCTCTAAAATTCCTCTGACTTCGGACTGGAATTTGGAAAGGAAAAGACAGCATTGGTGGGAATAAACTAGGCCAAGTTCCTTCCAGCTTCCGGCCCATTTCTGTTAGTCAAAGTAACCTGATATTGATAACAAATGACCTCAGAAACCAAAATATCTTTTCTCTCACCTTAAATGACAAGAAGTTTGAGGTTAAATGCATTGTCCAGGGGTAGTAAACCACTCATATCAAATATCCGGGAGCATTTTCCCTCTACTTCCTCTGTTTCTTTAACAATGGTCTCCATCCTGCCCCATCCCTACATAGCTAACTTTGTATATACATTTTTGGCAATAAGAAGGGTATGAGTTTAGATGTTTTTTAAAAGTCATTTTTGCTAACATTTGAGGGTGAGGGAAAATAATTATACACAATACAAGCAAAAAGATAACCTTATTGCTTCAAGATTGACCTACCTTTCCAAGACAAACTAGAAAAATTCTCTTGAAAGCTAAGATAAGGTCATGTTTCCAAGAGAAGTGAACCTACTTGACCACTTTTTATTTACTTCTTCTCACACTAGCTAACTATAGGGAGTGAGGGTGAAGGAAGGGAAGATTGCCAGCTGGATTGTGCAATTGCCCTGAAAGGTAAATCAACCCTGATTTTAGGTGTGTTTTGTTTTAAAGAAAGACAGAAGACCCTGACTTTCTGTGATGAAAATGGCCACCATTCTCCACTATGGGTTCCCTGTTAACCGTGGTTTGTCAATGCAATAATGAAAGATGTGAAACCACAAGTGCCCTCAGTTGGAGCAACAAATAATAGCTATTATCTTAAGATCTCTGTCAAGATATTTTCTTGCATCAGAATTTGATTTTTTTAGAGGATGCTGGAGCTCAGATATCACTTTAAAAAAAAAAAGGCAAAGCTAACATGTCTTTTTTTTTTTTAATTTCTGAGAGAGAGAGAGAAAGCTCAGGAGAGGGAGACACAGAATCTGAAGCAGGCTGCAGGCTCTGGGCTAGCTATCAGCACAGAGCCTGATGCAGGGTTTGAACCCACAAACCCCAAGACCACGACCTGAGCCGAAGTCAGAAGCTTAGCCGACTGAGCCACCCAGGTGCCCCAGTTAACATGTCTTTTAAACAACTCTTCCTAATCTTTCAAGCAGTCACTCCAAACTATGAAGTAACTTTTGTACCAACTTCTCACATATTTAATAAAGAGAAACTAATGATTTTGAGATTTCTGTGAAGTACTTTTGAGCTAAAACATCACCATATGCATCTACATGACATACATAATCATTATACCAACAAATATTTAGCAAGGCATAGTAAAGAAAAGTGGCTTCCCATAACAAAAGCAAAACAAACTTTGTGTGGGTCTGGAAAAACTCTTGAATGAGAAAAATGGTCACTTGTCAATTGTGATATGGAAGTTATTTGGTGAATCACATACCTATTTCTACTACGGAAACACATTATGTGGAATAGTTTGTGCTAGGACAGGAAGGGAGCCTCTCTAAATAAAAATGGAGCAATAAAGAACATTTCCTTCTAGCCAGCTAGTGTGTCTCTAAATGTATTTCTACCTGGTTTTGTCTATAGAGAAAAGAGGGCATTTTTAACTTAGCAACCAAGCAACAAATGTACTATAACCAGTCACATAAAACCTTCTTTATGTGACTTTTGGATCAGCAATTGAAATTAGAGAAATTAGACAAATTTGGAAATTGTAATATTTTCAAGGAAATGAGGTTTTGACTATATAAACAACATACAGTTGGTGCTCCACTCATCTTTTCAGATCCCTTCCACCATTCCTACCACCCCACTCTCATCCCCCACACTTACTCCTTTGAATTCTAATAGCCAAGAGTCTAATGGCTCTCCTCAGAGGTCTTCCCTGGGGCCACTGGAAGCATTGCTTTACCTATATAATTAAATGGAAGTTTTGGGAATGTACTCCATTTTTCCCCCACCGTCCACAGCCCTTAGCAAATGACTAGTTGATACTTAACAACACAGCCCAGGTTTTTGTCTAGGGTAAGAAACTCAGAGGTGTACATAATAATCCAGGGTCACCCTTTAGGTGCAAACTGAGGCCAAGAAAGATATTGCTGGAAATCCTACCTTTGCTTGGCTTGTCCACTTCTCTGCCCAGCTTCCCATTCCCATGCCAGCTTCTCCCAAAAGTAACTCCTTAAAAAATGACTTGGCCACAAATCCTCCTCTCTGAGTCTAGTTCTAGAGAAACTAGCCTAAGACAGTAGCTTGTACCACTACATTTCCTACTCATCTGTAATTAGTAGTGTATGTGTATATGTAATGTTCAAAACCGGAATTTTCTCTGAATTAGTTTATATTAATCACTTTGAATTCCGTAGTCTGCTAATTACCTTCACAAACCTCTCCTCCAAAGAGAATATAAAAAGAAACATCACACACTGAACATGAATGCCACATTGAAAACTAGAAGAGTACAAATTAGTGGAGATTTAAAAATCATATTTTGATTTATAGCAGCTTTGAAGATTCTGAAGTCAAGTTCCTTTCAAGTAATATATATTTTAAATGCTCTGTAAATTATTTGGCCCCCTTGAAAGAGATTTGCTACTTTCAAATTAATATAGCAGTTGATCAGCTAATAGGATTTAATTTTGATAGAGGATGAATTATGAAAATATTGTGGAGAAAGTCATGATAAATCAGGAACATTTTTTAAAATGAGTAGTAAATGTTTTTTGACCGACTTCCAACTCATTAAAATCTTTCTGAATTCAACCTAAACCCTTGCCTCAGAACCTTAGTAGCCTTTAGTGGGAAAATTGAATTAACTTTTGAATGTAACTTATAAAGGTCAAAAGGAACATACTTCTGATGACATAGGAAATTAAATGTGTGCTATTTCATCTTCCATTGTTTAATGCATAATATATCATTTATTTGAAAATGATGAGGGGAAAAAAATCTTTTCATGCAGAATAATGCCTACTTTTCAACTAGAAAAATATGATCATATTCATTTTTGACTAATTTTATCTCCAGTTTTTGAAAACCAGAGAAATATTCACATCTGGTATGGGTTACATATTCAGTTATAAGTAATCCTGTTTACAGACAAGAGTAAACTGGAGAACAGAAGCCGTGTGTGTCCCTCTAGGTAAATCCAGAATGTACATCCATGCATTCATTCCACAGTACTTCCTGAGTGCCTCCAATATGTCAAACATGAGTGCCTACTATATGTCAAACACATATGTGGTTCTTACCTTTATGGAACTTAATCTAAAAGTGTTCCTTCTCAGTTCTTTATCTTCCTTGACTTTGCAGTATTTCACACTGTTGACCAATGTTCCTCTTAAAAAATTATCTTCTCTCTACAGTCTTGAGAGAATCTGAACCTCTGAAATATCTATCCTTTTTGATTTCCTCTGGTTTTTCCTAGTCTCTTTCTGTTCCTTTCTTTTCTTCATCACCAAATGCTGATTTTCCCCCAAGAGTTAGTTAGTCTCTGGCTGTTTACTTGTCTTCATCTGTCCCTTGCAAGCTGCTGACACTAGGTAGACATTGCTAATTTAGACTAATCTATACTCTGGGTGAATATTTTCAACTGTCCACCTCACTGTGCCACTTGGATTATCCAGATATCTCAAACTTAAGGTGGCATCCTTCTTCTTAACAAAAACAAGCAAGGAAAATTATCCTTCCCTGTCTTCCAAAGCCCCATAAAATACAGTACCATCAATCACAAAACCTTACATGCCTTAGACCAGAAAATCTCTTGTCTTGACCACTTTAAAAGTCTTTATCTGTTGGTCTCCAGTCTCTGTTCCCACCTTTCTGTCAAGTCACATTTCATAAAACACCACTGAAGTTATCAGTTATAAATCCAATATGCACCATGATAATCTTCATTTTAAAATCCTCATAACTGCTTGTTAATGATGGAATAAAATCCAAACTTCTATTATAGTAAACAGTGGTCTTCCAATCTCATTCATAATCTGCATTTTAAGGTTTCTCTCCACCCAACCCTATCATACACCCAGCAGTGTTGGGCTAGTATTGTTTCCTGAAATCAGAGGCATCATCAAACCTCTGTTTTCGTCTGTGCAGGTCTCTCTACCTGCAATTCTTCCCTACACTACTTCATGTCTGACTCATCCATATAACTGAGAACATCTCAGAAATAGATACTGACTTTTATTCATTTTTGTACCATCAGTACATAGCCATGTGCTTGGATTCTCATGGATGTTCAATTTATGTTTGATTCAAAACTCTGTGCAATGTGGTTATCACTTTCCTGTTCTGTCTCATCACTAGCCTGTTACTCAATTCAACCAATTTTCTAGTCATGTAAACTATTCATCTTGACTGAACATATCATGTTCCTTCATGCATTAGGCTCTTTATTAAAATCCTGTTCACTTTCCAAGAATCAACTCAATCTAGACTCTTTAGATGTATATTTTCATTTGTTCTGTGAAGGTTTCCCCATCTTTTCTCCCCAGACACACCCAGGTAGAATTAATTATCATCATCCTCAATAACTAAGTATTCATAATTTAATATTTGCTAGATTAAATCATGTATGTATGTCTTGGTCTCATCTATTGAAACATGAAATATTTATCTCATTTATGTCTCCAGCACCAAGCATAATGCCAAGCATCCTGTAAATATATAATGTCTTGAATGAATTAAATTGAATTGACAAATAGATCAGATTAGTTGGGATACAGGATTCTCATATCATATGGTTCCCAACTTTGGCTGACCCTCCCAGCCTCAGACCCTCCTTACTTTCTGAGTCAGTTTTACAGGGACAACAATAATTAGAACAGCTTCAGCCTTCCACTTAGCAGGCTCTGACATTCCATAAAGCTGGCAGCCAGATTATAAAGTTCTAATGACATGCCCCCAAGACTGCCTCTGAATTCTGTTACTGCAAATGGCTCATGCTTCCCTGACAAGATAGTCTGTTGTCTATTCTGCTCTCTGTGAGGTGGTACTTGTGGGTCCCCTTTTGCCCAGGGAAGGCCAGATAGATTTCATGGACCACTGATTCTGCATCATCCCTCCACTCCCAACCACCGCCATACAGACCCTATTTGCTCTAGATGTTATGCGGTGGTCTCTCAGCTTCAAACCCATCCTTCTGGCTTCAGTTCTGGGATTCCAAGATCAGGACTCTGCAAACTGCACATCTGCTTTGTTGACTGGCTACTAGACTCTTTGAATCGGACTGCTAGAGGGAGACTATGGGGCTTGGAAGAGGGAAGGGGATGCTTCTTCCTCTTCAGTGTCTGTGGGCTTTCTGTCTCTGACTGCATCAGCCAGCAGTGCCTCTTCTTCACCCTGGCCATGGTGTTAATCCCAATAACAGCTGTAAAATCCAGTCTGCAGTTTTGTCCAACTTCATTGTGCCCTCTCAGAGATACCAGCCAGCTGCAGCCAGTGTCCTCTCCTCAGGAATCTGGGTCCCAGGTCCACAGGGCACCTCCTTGACCACCCATTCAAACACCAGCAGCAGCCCTGCCCCTTCTTAGGGGTTTGAGTCTAAGCCCTGTTGGTCCGTTCCTCCAAGCTTTGAAATTTTAATAACTCTGCTCTCTTCCCTCTATTCTCTCAGCTACTCCTAGCTCCAGGGATGATAGCTGCTCTCTGCAGTGGACCTTAGAGATACCTCTGGGTTCAGTTATTCAATAATTAATTAATAATTCTTTATGTCAAATTCTTACTGTTAAAATAACCAGTGTGGCCCTTTCTTTTGATTGTACCCTATTATGCTAGGCCTGACTCTAAAAGCAATGTTTCCCTGAATTATATCTCAAGTCGTTCTGTGCTTTGAAGCTCTTAGCTCCCTTCATAGGAATCTGCCTCTATGACAACGAACAAAAATTCTTGAGCTGTAATATTTTTTTTAGGTTTATTTATTTATTTTGAGAGAGAGAGGGAGTGCAGGGGGGGGCAGAAAGAGGGAAAGAGAGAATCCCAAGTAGGCTCTTATACTGGCAGCGCCAAGCCCAACACGGAGCTCAATCTCACCAACCATGAGCCAAAATCAAAAGTCACACAGGACATTTAACCAACTGAGCCACCTAGGCTCCCCATTGAGTTGTTAATTTTATCTACCACTGATTAACATATCCACAAATCATGAACTATTTAACTTAAGTTTTATTCATTTGAAAATAAGAATGATATTAGCAACCTATTTTTTTACTTTTATTGAAGAATAATTAACATAGTGTTATATTCGTTTCAGATGTATAGTATGATTCAACAAGTCTCTACACTTCTCAGTGCTCATCAAGATTAGTTTACACTTACTGTTTCAACTACCCCTTTATCTATTTATCTATCTATAAACAACTACCCTTTATCTATTTCAACTACCCCATCCCCCCACCTCACCTCTGACAACCCACCGGTTTCTTCTTTGTATTGAATCTATTTTTTGTCTCTTTTTTCTTTGTTCATTTGGTTTTTTTATTCCACAAATGAGTGAAATCATATAATATTTGTCTTTCTCTGACTGATTTCACTTGTATTATACCCTCTAGATCCATCCATATTATTATAAATGGCAAGATGTCATTGTTTACGGCTGAATAATATTCGTGTGTGTGTGTATGTGTGTGTGTAGGAGAAAAAGAATGAATGTGTATAAAACATCTTCTTTATTCATCTATCAATGTACATTGGGTTGCTTTCATATCTTGGCTATTATAAATAAAGCTGCAATAAACATAAGAAGGCATATATCTTTTTGAATTAGTATTTTCATTTCCTTTGAAAAAAATACTCAGTACAAGGATTGCTTGATCATATGGTAATTCTATTTTTAATTTTTTGAAGAACCTCTATACTGTTTTCCATGGCAGCTGCAATAGTTTGCATTCCCACCAATAGTGTATGAGGGTTCCTTTTTCTCCACATTCTTGACAACAATTATTGTTCTTTATGTTTTTGATTTTAGCCTGACCAGTGTAAAGTGATATTTCATTGTGGTTTTAATTTAGCATTGTACTTTGTAAACAAGTAAAAAATATAGCCAGTAGGTCCACAGCTCTTAAAAAAAATGTGTCCATGTATCTTCAGATTATCAATATTATCACCTACATAAGCACCTGGTTTCCTTTCCAGGACCATCAGTTGTACCTGGCATCAAATGTTAAAAAACAAGCTGCCTGAGCTGTGGATGCTACGGTGCACTAAGCTTCCTCTCTAGCTAAACACCTCCCTCTCATGCCATGTTTTCCTGTAAAACTCTCTCTCAGCATGCCTTAACAGGCTGTTGCTTTGAAGATTTATTCAAAGGCAGTTGACATTTTAAATTGATAAACATATAACATATATATATATTAGAACTACTATTTGTTTAGCACTTAATGCATGATAATTATTATACTTACATTTTACATGCAGTATTTTATTTAATCCTTACAATAATTCTGTCAGATAGGTTGTATTAATATATCTTTTATTACATACAAGAAATTGGGACACCAACTAGATTCCTGCTGATAATAACCTGCTGATAGCATACAACTTGTAAGTAGCAGATTGGGATTCTGACTGGAGAGCCTGCACCTGTTTGCTACCCTACTGTTTTGCCTCCATATATACACTTTGCTTATGAATGGACCTCTTATGATAAGGGCTACAGTTGTTTTAACTTATAGTTTGATGAGTAATTAAGTGCTTTTGCGATGACTTGAAGGATTATTAAGTTCCACTCCAATCTTTCAAAAGTTTCATGATTTTAGATTCTAAACATCCTTTTCTATATATTAAATCTCCCAACTTAGGAAAGTGATTAGCAAATCATGGTGTTATAATATAATGTATTTCCCAATAGGAATTAAGTTCCCTAGCCCAGTACACACACACACACACACACACACACACAGTGTAGAGCTGTTCATCACAATTTTTTTAGGCTTACTAAGAGAGAGAGAGAGAGACAGAGAGACAGACAGAGAGAGACAGAGAGAGGGAATGAGCAGGGGAGGGGCAGAGACAGAAAATCCCAAGCAGGGTCCACACCCAGCATGGAACCCAACTTGGAGGTTGACCTCATGAGACCATGACATCAGCCAAAACCAAGAGCCGGAAGCTCAACCAATTGAGCCACCCCAGTGTCCCACTTATCACATTTTTAGCACCAAATCAAGTAGGAAACAACTTGACGCCTTTTCCCTTTAAAATTATAAAATACATTTAAAAATAATAAGTCTTTTTAAAAAGTTTTAGAACTCAGCAGGGTATGGAAAGGCCAGCATTTTTGGGGGGTCTTTTTTACAGGACATAGAGATTAAATGGGAGAAAACTGGTGTTTCTCTGACCCAAAAGGGAAAATATCTCTACACCATTTATTATCTGCCTGTTGACACACTCCACCAGCTACATAGAGTGTGTTCTTCCATAACGAAAAGGAAGAGAAATTGGGAGTCATAAACCTATTACATAAACTTAGTGGAGAGTCGTGCACCAGCCAAACAGAGAGAAAGGCATCAGAGTCAAGGTTTAAAGGAAAAATAGGCTTCATTCATCTCAGGACCAGGAAGGTGATAGGTGGGAAGTAGGAAGGATGTCCCTCTGAACAGTTTTGTTACCAGAAGTCTATGTGATGGGGTCAGATTGAGGAACGGGAAGAAACGCTTCAAGAGAAAAGCATTTCAGGTGTGATACCATCATAGATAAAAGCCATGAAATAGATGAGTGACTGGTAAACTGTGCATAGTGTTGCCAGCCATTTCTACATAATACCTTCAAGAATCACAATTATTTTGGGAGGTCTTATTGCCCAAAGACACTTTTAGCAAAATGCAACCAATAAGAAATGAATTTAAATTAAAAAGAAAGAGAAAGAGAGAGAGAGAAAAGAAATAAATCCCAACTGTTTAGTTGTGAAGAGAACTTACATTTAAACCTGATTATTTACTCATTTTTTCACCAAGAGTTTATCATACACCATGTGTGTGTGTCACTGTCCTGGGTAGTAGAGGATACAACAGAGAAAAAACACACAAAAATGCTGGCCTTCAGAGAGTTTATATTCTAGTTTTACAATAATTTGACATTTGTATGCAAATAAATTAATATCCAAGAAGTGTTTCTTTTTATAAAATGGCTATCCTGAATTCTTTTTACTGCAAGGAGTATTTATAAATAAGCAGGATTAAGGATGCGTTCCAGATAGTTACAAGATTATGCATCTTTAAAGAGAAAATATAGATTCTCAGCTTGATCAATAAATTGTCCTTTTAAAAAGATGTCAGGCAAATGTGACTTGTACTATTTTTATTTTGCCTTATACTTTTTGGCTTACACATGTTAGAACCACTTAAAGCTATTGTTTGAAGTACAAAGATAAAAGATAAAAGTGGATGTAAGAAATGTAAGGTGTATACCATGACAAGCATAGTTTTTTCCTGCTACTCTACATATCCACTCTTATTTGAACCAAAAGCTGAAACTTGCCTTTGACTGTGTTTTATGGTATATAAGGAATTTTTACCTCACCAAATAGATTCCAAATATTGCTAATGGAACATATATTAGGAGACTTCTATAAGTATGTTGGGAATTCCTAATTCAGGAAATAAAAACATGATACTTAGGTTTCTACTGAGTCTGGAGGAAATTATCCAACACATAATTAAAGGAAAGAATCCAATACTCCAGAGAAAAGGAAATGTCAAGATGTCAAAACTGCCCTCAAATAGAATCTCATGAACAAAACTCACCTATGCAGAAGAGATTGAAAGAAAAAAAAAAAAGAGATTGAAAGAGGATTTGGGTAAGAGTCTAGTCTTTAATAGATGCTTCTCTCTGAAGCAGAAAATTCAAGCCTATAAAATGAACTATTAGATACTAAAAATTGTAAGTAAAATAAAACAGTGAAATTTAATCTACATTAGGAATTATTCTAATAAAATTTGATTAATTTTGATTCCACTAATTCAGACTTTGAGATAATTTCATAAAGTATAGACTAAAGTTTACCATTTTGGTAATTTGAAGTGAAAGATCTTCTAGGTCAATGGTTCTCAAATTTTAATTTTCATAGGAATCACCTGGGATGTTGTTAAATGCAGGTTCCTATTCAGTAGCTTTGGGATGGGGCCCCGAGAGTCTGAATTTCTAGCAAGCTCCCTGTTGCTGTTTATGCTAGCAGCGCACAAACATACTTTGAGTTGCCCGGACCTGAGGAAATCAGTATAAAACAGGCTGCAGGGGGAATGATAAATGAACCAAAAATATACTTTCACAATATCCTTGAGGGGAAAAAATGATTACTTACAAATGAACCTTTGTTGTTCATTAAAACAGTTGTGGTAGGAGTTCTACTTGGCAACATGTTGTAAATAGCTAATCGGAGTTAATTCACGTTGTGAAAAAAAGAAAAATAATGTTTTATTTAAAAATATACCACCTTGCCAATTTTTCATTCTAGTTTCATTCACTTATCGTGACTTCATTTTAGTTAATGAACAGCTAAAAGCAAAAAAAAAATCCATCTTTAATTTTTCTTGGGTTAATTTTCCCATCATGAGATATCCCCCATTTACTTAAATTTACTTACTTACTAATATTAGGTTACTTCCTCATTTACTCAGAGGGGGAAAAAAAGAAAAAGAAAAGGAAAGAACATTGCTGAGAGCAAGTCCAAAAGAGACTAATTAAGAACAGATCCTAAGATGTGCCTCTCTCACCCCACACTCCCACCCTTGGTAAGATAAATAAACAGATAATATTTTTAAGGAGAATATTACTGTATAAAACTCGTTATAAATAATGCATTAAAGTTCCAAATTGGCATTTTTAAAAATATTTTTATTTATTTCTAGAAGAGAGAGAGAGAGTGTGAGCAGGGGAGGTCAGAGAGAGAGGGAGATACAGACTCTGAAATAGGCTCCAGGCTCTGAGCTGGCAGTCAGCACAGAGCCCAATGCGGGGCTCGAACCCACGAACCGCGAGATCATGACCTAAGCGAAAGTCGGACGCTTAACAGACTAAGCCACCCAGGCGCCCCCCAAATTGGCATTTTAATGGGTTACTACCGTAGTTGACAAACAGCTGAGGTTGTCCAATTGTACCTCAGGCTCTGCCATATTGCTAAGCTACGGCAACTAAGAATAATAGTGATTGCACTTTCCTATGTTCCTGAGAACATAGATTCATCAGGCTATCTGTCTTTAGACACCAATGTTGATCTGATTGTGCAAATCAAGTGTAGTCCCTTCCCTACAGGAATACAGAAGCCGAGGGCAGGAAGACAGAGAAGCAGGTGAAGTGCTAGGAGTAAACAGAAAGGTATATCATGTGCAGCAAGTGTCCAGAAAGGAAACAAGAGATAGGACAATGAAGAAAAAAGGAGAGAAGTGCAGAAATGCATCATTAAAGTAGCAGAAAAGAAAGCAGAGGAAAAAGGAGAGGTTGAGGAGGTGGAAGAAAACCAGTTATGGGCTTATAAGCTGCTTAGGTTACATTTGTGCATGAAAAGTTCCTCAACCTCCATAGAACATACAAAACATGAGTACCACCCAACATTGCAGAAGGATTCCCAAGTTCAAGCATATGACCAAAGTGAAAAGTACTTTCCTGTTTCAGAGATGCATGGCTTAAACAATCAGGTAATAATTTACTACCCTATGTCTTATTTCATGTTTGCTAAGCAAGTTTTCTTTTGCATACAGAAAACAACAAAATAATAACTTGACATTTGTATTTGTCATTATAAATTAATAAATTGGTACAGATGGAAAGAGGTGAGGAGGGGTAGAGAAAGAAGAGAGAGAGCCCCATACTTGAGCTATCCCTCTTGGGAAAAACTAGGACACAGAAACAAGGATTCATCAAAAAGAGTTTGCCTTGGTAGATTCAACTTCATAGAGTGGGAGCTAAATTGAAGACTAGATGAACAGAGTCAGATCAGAAGTCCAAAGAAATCTACTGGGCATTAGAGTGAGAGGATTTTGAATAGGGACAAAAATGGGGGGGTGGGATAGAGATAAAAATCGAGAAGGCAAAGAGAACTGAGACTTACAAGAAGAAAACATGACATAAAGCAAGCTGTAAATATGGATGCCTTCCAGAACATTCTTTTTATGTAGGTCTCAGTGAGATTCAAAGGGCTCAGAATGAACCTGAAGGGAAAATCCCAGACCTAATACTTAAGGGGTCTTCTATTCCCAGCCTATGGAATTACCAGGACAGGATATGCAAACCTACTTCCAGCTGGCAGGGATAGCCATTTTCTTGCACATGTGGAGGAACTGAGGAGTGGGTCTCCAGCCTCCCATAGCTGTCCATCTCCCTTGGCTCTAGCCTAAGCCCTAGCTCTGCTGGGAAAATCACAGGGGATCATGTAAAAGTAGATCAGACAGAAGAGACAAATCCCTTAAATTGCTGTAGTAAGTCACATGTTCTAACACATAAGACCATTGTTACATCTGGAAGGGTGGGGTCTGTCTCAAATAAAAGAGAGGAAGCATTCAGGACTATTAAGAGTTTCCTTGAGTCATGCTCTTCTATGAAGTGGACCTTCCAAGAATTATGCTGTGTTTAAGAAAAAATGGTGCTGCACTCTGCCTAGGCTTAAGCTGAATAATTCACACAGCTAATGACTCCTCCCACCTTTAGTAAGGGGTATTCTGGACTGATGTTTCTTAAAGAAAGAAAGGAAAAAAAAAATTAAAGAATTACCTCAGCCCTTAGCAAGTGGGTGTTCCTGTAAGTTACTCAATGTTTTTTTCTTTTCTCAACAGTTCTTGCTAGCCTGTAGGAATCTACACCTGAAGCCATTGGTTTCTACTTACCCTCCACCCTCTCATTAAGATACAATCTTGTGCTTTGACTGATCTTTTACCTCTAGTTAGTGACGAATGCTGTGTTTGTAAATTGAAAATATGGGTCCTATTCAGCCCTGAAAGAAACATTCCCTGGAAATATACCAAAGTAAAATATTCATGTAAGCACAGTGTTCTTTTAAATCTTGGTATTTATGTCTTTAATACTAAGTTATTTTGTATTGAGAGCAAATCTTGATTTACTCTACAAGCAAAAATGGAAAAGTCAACAATAAGAACCATACAGAGGCCTCAAGAGGAAAATTGCAAAAAAGAAATGAGAACTCTACTCCCCAGATATTTTCCTAGTAGAAGCATGAAAAAGGGAAGTTTTTCTTTGGCCTTTGCCCATCTCACTTAGTCTAAGTCCTCTTCCCATGATGCCCACCCACTTCTTCCCATACTCCATTTTTCTACCTATATCTTGATTGCCTAAAGAACATGCACACTCTTGGATCAGTTCAGTTTGGATAGGCCTTCCTCAGGCAGTGTCCCAGCTACATGCAAGACATGGGGCAACAGCAAGGTTGAAATCAACACAACTGTCTGAAAACAAAATTCAGAAGAAGCAAACTATCCTGGCCTCAACGCTATTCTAGACTGAAGAAGTCAGAATAGTTTTTACCCTGAGGTGAGTGGTTAGAGCTTGGAAGGGGGTGTTGAGGGCTTGTAGGTATTAGAAACCTTCTGTTTCTTTTCTGTTTCCCAGTGTTGCTTCCATGAGTGTGTTCACTTTGTGAACACCCACTGAGCTATATACTTAGTTTTCTGTACTTTTCTATATGTGTAACACACCAAGAAAATGACACAATGCAAGAGATTGAAGAGATCCAGAAGAATGCAAAGTGTAATCAACATAGCCTGGATATTTTAAAAGTTACTTTAAAAAAAGTGGAATGACATCTGAAAAGATTATCAATACAAATCCCTTATAAATATTTTTAATAAATATTTTACAAAATATGTTTTCCCTTCCTAGAAATCACCTTTCAAACAGGTTCTCCTCAGGCCCAAACTGGCTTTCAAGGCTCTGGATCTGTGAGATATATGTAGGAAAGGATCTGAAGAATATCTCTAGCACTGTCCTGAGAAGAGGGCAAGCATTGCTGAATCAGGCATCATGGTTAGAGGTCACCAGTTGATTAGATTATCCAACCATTTCTTGTTCAGATTCCCATAGCAAGCCATCTACAGAGAGAAGAACTTAGATTTGTTATTCTAAATTAATAATGTTCCAATTTCACATAAGTCTCTGTGGAATCCTAACCTTTTTTCAGTATGTGGACCCTTGCTAATCTAAAAAAAGGTTTATCAAACTCTCACATAATAGTAACTGTGCAAACAGTGTTTGCAGTAACTTCCCAAGGGGTTTTGCCCCCCAGCCTGGGACACAAACTAAACCTTCTACAAAAGTACTTTTAGCAAAGTATTGTCTAGCACTGGAAAATGCTCCCACACAGGAATCCCTTTTTCTAGGTCAATCCAACCAGACACTGTGGGCAATTGCCTGCTTTACTTAGCTATGAATAAGAATATATGCAACTTCGGCTCTGTGTTAACTATAATAAACAGGGTTGTGTTGATGCAATGAAAAAAAATGTTATTTCTGTCACAATGGGGTATTCTTTATTATTTTTAAAGTGAGTTATAATTAACATACAACATATTAGTCTCATATGTATGACATAATGTACAATATTTGTATATATTGGGAAATGATCACCACAGGAAGTCTAGTTAATATCTGTCACCACACATAGTTACAGAAGTTTTTTTCTTCTGATGAGAACTTTTAAGACTTACTCTCTTAGTAACTTCCAAGTGCAGTATTAGCTATAATCATCATGCTGTACATAACACCTCGATCCTATTAGAATGACTATTACCAAAAAGACAAATGTTGGCAAGTTGTACAGAAAGTTATACATTCTCTGTTGGTGAGAATGTATATTGATTTAGTCACTATGGAAAACAGTATGGAGTTGCTTCAAAAAAAAAAATAGAAATACCATACAATCTGGTAATTATACCACTAGCCATTTACCCAAAGAGTATGAAAACACTAATTCAAAAAGGTATATGTACATGCACCCCTACATTCATTGTAGCATTAGTTACAATAGCCAAGATATTCAAATAATCCATGCTGACTGATAGATGAATGGATAAAGAAGATGTAGTACACATACATATATCTGATGGAATATTACTCAGCCATAAAAAATTATGAAACCTTGCTATTTGCTACAACATGGATGGACCTAAAAGGTATTATGTTAAGTAAAATAATAAGTCATACAGAAAGACAAATACTATATTATTTCACTTATATGTGAAATCTAAAAAAAAATGAATAAACAAAAGAAAAAGAAGAAACAGACCCATAAATACAAAAACAAACTCGTGGTTGTCAGAGGGGAGGTAGATACGGGGGTGGGCAAATGGGTTGAAGGTGAGTAGAAGATACAGGCTTCCAGTTATGGAATGGATAAGTCACAGGGATAAAAGGTACAGCATAGGGAATAGAGTCAATGGTATTATAATAGATTGTATGGTGACACATGGTAGCTACATTTGTGATGAGCATAGCATAACATACAAACTTGTTGAATCACTATGTTGTACACCTAAAACTAATGTAATACTGTGTGCCAACTCTAAGTTAATTTTTTAAAAATCATATGAACAATAAATTTAAGTAGCATAAAAAAAAGTGATCAAAAAATCACTTCATTCAAAAACTCAAAAAAAAGAAGCAAAGTATCGTAAATAAAAACAAAAATTATATTTCAGAAGTAATTTCAAATATATTGATATTCATAATAAGTAGATCCAAATGGGTTAAATCTTCAATACAATATAAAACTTCACCAAAAATATCTATAAACTCAAAAAGATATAATGCATGCCATGTTAAAGTCTTGTAGCATTATAAGATATAAAAACCACCTAAGTGTCCAATGACAAATGAATAAATGAAATAAATTGATATATATATATGAATATATAAAAAAGAATGAAATCTTACCAATTGCAACAATACGGGTGGACCATGAGGGCATTATGCTAAGTAAAATAAGTCAGACAGAGAAAGAAATGCCATGTGATCTCACTTGTATGTGGAATCCAAAACAAAACAAAACAGAACAAGCTCATCAATATAGAGAACAGATTGGTGGTTGCCAGAAGTAGGGGTTAGGGGTGTGAGCAAAATTGGTGAAAAGTGCCAAAAGGTACAGAATGTCCTTTTATGCATTCTTAGAGAAGGCTTCAAAGAGGTTTGTTATAAACTTTAAATCTCTTGAACAACTATACTCTGGCAGTACTTTAAGCTCAAGAATTCGAGCTGGCGTTATGTATTAGTCTTATATCTGATACTTCATAATACCTGTCAATTTAATGGGGTTTGATAATTCCAAGAAAGAATCACAAATCACTAATGGAAAGAAGTACCTACCAACAATTGTAAGGTGACACATACTGAAAAGCAATTTGAAATATTGATATATATATATATAAGGATTCAAAATTCATCATTAATCTATTTATGTTTTCTGAAATTAAAATCTCTTTTTCTCTATCAAATAAAAATTCTTCAGAGTTATTTTACTTAATTCATTTTTCTTTTCCTTAATCTTTCTCCAGCTCCAAAATGGAATTATGTAGCTTATATATTTCACATAGACATTTCAAATATGAATTTTCCACTTAGACAAAATCTTGTCCTTTCTTTTTGGGCAAATATCTCAGTGCCTAATTCATGACATTATTTGAAATCTAATACAATCTGTCATGTTAATTATCAGTTCCTCAGCAGTCATGAAGAAACATTCACAAAAATTTCACGTCCAACATTTAGATATACCTAAGTTCCTATTTTCTTCTACTTTATTCTTCTATACTTGACAAGGAAAAAACATGAACCATTCTCCCAGAGCAACCTTGGAAAAATATATAAGAAATCAACATCAGTTTTAGATCAATTCTTAAAATGATGCCTAGTCATAAATTGAAGTCACCACATCGAGAGATGAGGAAAAAGAAATAAAAATGTCTCGTTTCAGTTTCTTGAGTTTTATTTTTTTTATTTCAGTTAAAACCACACGATTTAGTTAGAAACCACCTCTACTCAATATCCTCATCCAAAATATAATTTGCCCAGGTGAGAATGATATACTAAAGCCAGATTGGAAAAAACAGGAGGAACGATGAAATCTACAATCTCATATCTTTGAGCAAAAGAGAGAAAGAAAAGAGTACCCAAGCAAATTTACAGAATACTTGGGGAAAAAAGAAAATGTAGCATTCTATTCACATGCAAAGTTATGTAATGCCTAGTAATCTCCATTCTGAAGCACAGAATTCTTTTTTTCCTAACCACTTTAGGAATCATTCTGTGGAACAATAATTATAAACGAATGTTTCTTCATATTCCCAAAAGATTTTTTTCTTCTTTCTGCTAAAGTATATCAGCTAATTTAATCAACAAAAGCAAAATTATGCTTTTGCTTTTTGTTCATGTAATCCAATGGTTGTCAGCTAAAGACAAATTTGTCTCCCAAGGGACATTTACCAATGTTACAGTTATTTTTGGTTGTCACTACTTGAGAAAGGGGGAACTCCTCCTGGCATCTAGAGGGCAGAGGCCAAGGGTGCTCTTAAATACCCTAAGGCACAGAACAGCCCCCTCCTGCCCCTAACCACCTCAAAACAGAATTAGTGGGCCTTTTTCCCCCCGTTCATTAATATACTTAGAGGAAGTATGAGTTTGTTTTAGCATGCCCTGAGACCCAGATTAGTAAAAGACTTGCAGGAGATGTAGAGATGGAAATGTAATATCCAAATCCCCTTCAAGGAAGAGACTATTGTCCCAGCTGTTGGGAATGCTGTCACCAAAGGGTCTTTATTGCTAGCTTCTTCAAGGTGTCTGAGCTGCAGAGACCCTCCTCAGCAAAGCCCTTCTAAGGGTGGTCCGCACCTAATGACTGACTGCAGCAAAGATATAAAAGCCTGATCATTTCCGCACCCCGTGGCACCATTCTGATGGAATATATAAACTCCAGAGTTCCAATAGGATATATGGCCAGCATTGAGTTCAACCTCTCCCTTTGCCCAATGTCATTTTCTGCCAAAGGTGTTGACTCAGAATATACTTCACTCAATGTATCCTTCACTCCAGTCTCTGACTTAGCATCTGTTTCTGGGAGAACCCAACCCGGGACAAGTCTCCTTTGTATAGAAGACCTTTAGAAAAGATTTGGTGGTACCAAATCGGTTCCCTTAGGACTCCATATAGGAAATACCCAGAAGGTGGTTGTGGAGCCACAGAACCCCTTGGCAAGAGTGTTGAGACTGGAAGACAATGGACATGGATCCCATTTTAAAGCATAAAGAACTGCGCTAATAGTAGCAATTTGGAAATGCTCCTGAGACTTTGAAGATGGCTTGTTCAAGTTAGAAAATGAAGATGATATAATTGTTAAAACCTTAAAATCCTTTTGGACACTGACAAAAGTTTTCCTCTGAAGTAAATTGTAAGATTAAACTACAAAGCAATGTAGTATTGTGTTGGTGAGGGGAGAAAAAGATAGGAGCGGGCCAGGAGGAAGGAGCTGAGAATCCCAGCACCCTGAGGTTCTAGGCTGCCCTTCCTTACCTTTCACTACCCAGACTAAAACATCTCTGATCACAAATCCACATTCTAAGAGAAGAGTACAACCATGGGTCCTTGCACTAATTGGTGGTAGGTTCAGAAACTCCGGTGAGATTTCAAGTTAACGAGGATCACAGCCTTGGGACACACCCCTCAGTGCCTTAAAAGGGAGTGAAACTATGAACCAAGAGGCCATTAACCATGGCTATTTTTTAGCAGTGAGTCACTTCAACATAGCAAAGCCATAAAAGTTCAGATTTCAGAAGTGATTTTCATCTGTTGGAAATAAAAGCTTACATATACTTATTGTCAGGAGAGGGTGGGCTGCAGAAACTATTTAACAGTTATTTGAAACTGAATAAAGATTTTGCACATGGTGGTGTGCAAAGAATAATGTTTTATGGGTCATTATAACTTGTGTTCTTATGGAAACTCATTTTTAAACACTGTATTTTTCTATATCTTTGGTTTAGCAGATAGGCATTTATTTTTGACAGATGAATCCAGCTTTTACAATGCAGAACACTTCTGAAAATTGTATCTCAAATGAATCTTCATAAAAATAAGCATAAGCTTTTGAATTTGTTGGTTAGAAAATATTTTATGTCAGTGAAATATTCAATAAATGAGCAGGTAAAGATGAGAAGAAATATACATGAATGTTTTTTAAGCAATGTCAAACATGCAAAGCAGAGAATAGTAAAGATCCTCTGGAATGTTGTTTCTTCTACACATCACCAAAGCAAGTCTGGTAAATAAGCATCAATCCAAGAATCCAAATGTCCAATATCCTAAGCAGTTTACAGTCAATACAGCCATAGTTATAACCATAACCTAGCATTGTATGGCTCATGGTCCAAATAGGATGACTTTTTTTGGGACATGACTGGCATTACAGGGCCACAGATACACAAAGGCACCCCTGTAGAGATCTGGACTTCTCCAGGCCAGGGCGATCAGTATAGGAGTTCAGTTGGAAAGAAGAGATGTGTGAAGATGATGGAATGCCATCGTAGAACCTATAACCCACTTGAAAGGGAACAAACAGAGGAACAAAGAAGGAAACAAAGAAACCCTTTGCTGAAGATGGTGGGGAACTAGGTAGTCATATTAGAAAGATAGTGAAGAGGAAGTTCTCATTAAAAGAATAGGAATACCAAATATGACAGCCTTTGAAAAAAGAAAGGCAGACATTTTCTATCAGGGAGTTTGAAATCCATGGTTAGGCCACATGAAACCAGATCTCTACCATATAGATAAAGATAGATGAGATACAGCTAGAGATATATCTGCATAGATGTTTGTTACCTGAAATCTTACAAAGTTTTCCATGGTTTCTAAGGATGCTCAGTGTTTTTTTAAGTAAATCACAAAACAAGCAGAGACTGGCCTCTCATTATGAATTTTTACTTTTCTATATTCTGTTCTTGGTGGTAAAAGTAGAAAAGGATTTAGGAGATGCCATGTTAACATTTGCATTAATTCACACTTTCTTTGGAAGTTTAATCCTATCAGTCAGGAAATGTAAAATTTAAGGTTCTTCCATTTTTTATGTAAATTTGCATGTCTTTAATTGGCTGCATTTTTAATTACTAAGGAGCAATTATTATTATATTATCCAATTTTTACAAAATAGCATGTTCAGTTTCCTTCGTAGCACCTAATTGTCATGTAGTTCATGGATTTTGAGCTCAGACTGGCTACATTACCATTGCTCAATGCAGAATACTGTTTAAAAGAGTGTACATTTTGCACATCCAAAATGACATGCATGCACAATGATTTCACAACTTACAATGCTAAATGAAGTTATAGAGCAATTGGAGAAAGCAGATTGGTAAGCCAGAAATCTAAAGCTTTTATAAATGGATGAATGTAGTCTCCAATTTATCTGCATCCCAGACCTCTCTATCTTTCACTGTCTCCCTCTCCTTTAGGGATCTCAATGATCATTATCATCTCCACCAGAGAATATGCGGGTGAAAAAATAAAGGCATGAAATTCAAATCACTGTGTCACTTTTTAGTAGACCCTTAGAAAGTTCTGTTGGAGAAAAAGTCAAAACTGAAACTAAACGGAAGTTTGGAGAATATGTTAGATTTCATGTATTCATGCTCTTCCTCACTTGCCCATTAGTGCAGATAATTGGAAGTTTTCTTCATTTATCATAGCACACTAAGCAATGCTGTCATTTTTAAGTCAAGACCACAGAAAGAAATCAAGATTTTAAATTACTGCAGGAAGAACCTTTTCAGAAATAAACTAAATTACTTGAAGGAAGCCAAAAGAACTAGTTACCAGAAGAAGTTATAGAATCTTCCCCTTTGAAGATTTTGAAGAGTCAAGTAAACAACTCCTTCAGTGAAGACCTGCTTGGAGACAGACAAAGCAAACTATTTTGTGAACATCCTATGCTCCATAGTTTTATAATATCTCACTTTTTAAATGTGCAAACTATGGAGTATTTGAAAAGGGAACATTTGATTTGGCTTAATTAATGAGTGATATACAATTCAACAGTCCCCAATCTTCCCCTGTGTTTACAAAAATTATTTGCATTACCTTTAAAATTCAATGTACAGTGACCCTAATCTCCCCATCCACAGAATAGTAATAGTGACTCCAGCCCCATACATGTACACAAATTATAAAGGATCATCAGGTTGGTTTATTCTAGTTTATGAACCAGACACATCTGTGCATATCTTCACAACTGGTGATTTCCATAGAGCCTGGTTCCCTTAGGTTCCTTTAACAGTAACTGTGAGAACCTAAATACACTGCAGAAATGTCCCTGTCCTAAGAGTCATATTCACTGTTTGCATGACTACTATAGAAGTATTTTGTTGATTAACCTAGAGTTCAGTGGTTTCTTGAGATATTAAAAAAGACACCCCCTCCCCCAAGGACAAACAAACAAACAAACAAAAAAGAATTGATTGGCCCCAAACATTAATTGGTTTCGTAACTCTTAGTGATTTAGCTCTATGAATCCATACTCACTCCATTTCTGGACAGAGAATTGTTATTCTTCCCCCATGTAAACTATGCTTCAAATCAACTTGCATAAGAAACTTTAGTCTCTGCATATGAGGGTGGGAATATTTAGACTCAAGGCTCACCTGCTTCCCTCTAGTTCCCTTATGCTACTTGGCCACATAGTAAACCATTACCAATAATAACCAGCCTGTACATTTCCTGAGGGAAATTATGGTGACTCAATTCAATATTCTTACCTAAACAAACATTCATTAAATACCCATTGCTAGTATCATTTGCATGTGAACATGACAGGCAGCTGCTGTACTTTGCTAAGGGAAATACAAGACACTGTGGCAATACCTAGGAGACACTTTGGCCCAGTCTTTAAGGTTTGGGAAGGCTTGATGGGAGAAATGATATCAAAATTGAAACCTTAAAGAAGATCAGGGAAATATCAGGTAGAAAAAGGACAAAGGTACATTTTGGGGAAAGAAAATAGCTTGTGTGAAGGACTGTACACACAGAAGACCATGTTGGGCTTGAAGAACGTTACACGATTCTGTACAGCAGGGACAGGAGAGCAGTGAGACATCACTAGAGGGATGAGCAGGAGCCAGTATAAAGGATCTTGGACACTGTGCTTAAGTACTGGAACTTTATCTTAAGGAAGCTACAAAAAGTCATTAATATGGTTTCAAATAGAGAAGTAACACAATCCAGTTGTGCTTTAGATGATCATTTTGAAAACAGGTTGCAGAAGACTATGTCTGGAACTCCTCAGGAAAGATACAAGATAATATTGGATTGTAAAAAATAGAATAATTCCCCAAAGCAGAAAGAATTTGAGCTGAGCCTAGAATTGGGAAAAGGCTGTAAAGGACTGATAGAACAATATGACGAAGTTTAAGAAGACAGGAAAATGCAAGGACCAAATGTATAAGGAGCAGAATGTAAACAATTGGGCCAAAATATGAGCCTTGAGAAGGACTGTGGTGCACAGTGAGGCTACAAGAGTAATTGAGAATGAATTTAGAGAAGATCTCAAATTGCACACTCACTGAAAGTTATGGAGCCTCCCTTGAAGAGTCTCAGCATGATCCAGTTTTAGAAAAATAATTCAAGTAGTGAAACAATTGTTATTTTTCTAGCCTATATTGACCTGTGAGCTTTTCAAAGGCAGAAATCATCTCTCATTCATATTTGAATTTTCAGGACCTTATACCCATATACATTTGGTAGGTGCTCAATATATATTCATTGGTTGGTTGATTAGAAATTGATTGGATAAATGGATAGATGGATGAATAAATAGATGAATCATTACAGATCAGGGATAAATAAGCTTTGGGTGAAATAACTTATCAGAACAAGTGAAAAACGTAGGAACAAGTAGAAAATCTAAGAACTGTATAAAATAGGCAATGGCACCCTCATGATGCCCTGCATGGGGTCAAAAGAGAACATAAATCTTCTTCTCTCTAACAAGCTTTACATCTTGGTTATGAACATTGTTTTCAGTGTTTTTCCCAAAAATCTGTCATGTGAACTACCTACTGAGACACTGTTTCCTTCAAAAGTATCTCCAAGGCTTGAAGTTTTATAGTTATGGGTTCCCATTTTCCATGAGGAATAGGACAAGAGATATCCCCCTCAGGATCATTTACAAAACCGCAAAGACAGAAGAACTCAAAGCACAGTACGTTTTATAGGACAAACATGTATTTTTCCCTAGAATTCAGCACCCCTTTTATGCCTAAAATAAAACTCTTAGAGCTAGCTCCTTAATTAGAAAGAATAAGTTGTTTCCTTGATTAATTGCACATAGCAGAAAAAAGACTATGTAGGAGGTAATAATTTATGGTAGCAATTTGAGGTGATTTTGTCATAAACTTTCCATGGTTTCATATTGTAGATTTTGGAAAACATAGTACTTTGTCAGAAAGGGAGGGGGATGGAGGAAGTAAAATAAATATTTAAGCCCAGAGAGATCATTCCAACAAATGTTCATTCTTAGATCATCTGTTCTTCATTTCATGATATACGTTATAAACAACAGCCTCACTCCAACTCTCACATTGCTGCATACTTTAAAATTCAGCAAATATGTTAGTGCACATATATAATATATTGTTGTAGTTTGCATTCACAGATAACACTACTAATGGAGTTGTTTGCCATATATATGGATAAGGTTAAAAATCTCAGAGTGAGACTAACAGTCTTGCCACATGGGCAGATGCATAGGAGAACTGTCCTATTTTTGTAGCTCTAGAGACCATTTTAGAACAAATCATTTCTCATGACTCTGTCTCTTTGCTCAATGGGTTACTGATGTCTTTGCTCTAAAAGAGCTACATGGATTCACTCACTGCCAAGTGGGTCTTTTGGCTGCTGCTATACCCAGAATATCTTAACTATATAGCAAAGCTTTAAATTATATTTCAGGATGTCAAGCTAACATTTCTTTTTCTGCAACCTGCAGTCTCCTGATTCGGTTTCCCAAACAGCTGCTCAACTTTTTCTGTCTTTTGGTAGGGAAGCAATATGGCGTCAGGGTTAGCAAATACTTGTCCACGGTTAAGGGGTTTTTAGTTTTGTTTTCTGTATCTTAAGACTTATTTTTTTAGAGAAGCTTTAAGTTCAAAGCAAAATAGAGTGGAAAAGACAGAGATTTCCCATATGCCTCCTGCCCCCACATATGGATAGCCTCTTCCACTATCAACACCTCCTCCAAAGAATGGTACATTCATTATGATGATGACATATTATTATTATTATCCAAAGTCTGACATATCATTATTATCCAAAGTCCATGGTTTACATTAGGGTTCCTGTTTGTTTTGTACATTCTGTGGGTTCAGACAAATATATAAGGACATATACCCACCATTATACCATAATATTATGGTTTAGTTTTATACCTTACAGAAAATTAAACAAGGAAACCAAAAATATATACATGCAATATTGTGTTTCAATAAGCGAAATTTTATTCAGTTTAGGCAACTAAATATTATTCTAAATTCATATCCTTCCTACTTATTTTTTCAGTAAAATATATTTACTATAAAATGATAATGGCAAAATGGAAATAATAGTACTTACTTTATGGGACTTTATGAAGATTGAGTAGGATAATCCTTATAAAAGTTGATAAGTACCTGGCTAATAGCAAATTATTTAAAAAGCTAAGTATGATCGTTATTATAATTACTATTTATTACTTTTTGTTGGTTTTATTGCTATTCTAAGTAAAAATATTGCTTTTTAATCACCTAACTTTAAATAAGAAAAAAAGCTTGCAACACTATGTTAGCTCTTCCTTCCTTGTTTAAAAATAAACGTAAAATAAAATTCAAACCTCTGGAAATGACTAGTGGAGGGGGTGTAGATCTAAAAAATACTACTCAGGCAATCTCTAACCAAGCATTGGCCTTCTGATTACACTGACTGTGTGACTATAATCACTCAAGCTCTATGTGGCTGATGGCCTCACTGAACTAGGTTAACACTGAGAGTATCTTGGAATGCCAACATGTCATAATTATAAGACCTCATAGTGTTCTTGTGAAAATTAAATGCATTTAAAAAGTATTTAGACAATGCCTATCCTGAGTTGTGTATATACAATGCAAGTGTTAGCTATTAGGGTTGTTTTTGTTATAAGTTCTATATGTGAATAGTCCGTATTTAATCTTTAAATCTTCTGTGATGATAGCATCAATTTGTTCTCGGTGCTAACTCTTGGTGACAACATTCTATCCATAACTTTTTCAGGTACCAGAATATCAGATATGTAGCCATAGTAAACACAGGACTGAATGCCATAAAAATATGGAAAAAGAACTAGTAGTATATATCACTTTATGAAATGATATATTTCTTATTTTATGTAATTTTCCCATGGAATCACATAGCCAGTTGTAACAGACCTTTTTATGAAGGACTCATAGTTTTTCACTGGTTATACGTGACTATTGTAGTAAATTATAAAGACCCCTTCATTAAACACTTATATATAATGATCTGTCTCTGTGGATGTTCAACCTGAGATTTGTCCTAAATTTGTAGCTTTCTTAGGTGTTAAAACAACAAGCATGTTCATTCCTGCTAAGAGTTTTCATCCTGACTATAATGACCTTAACTATCAGCAATACTAAATAAGATGATTATTTCCTGCTTGAGATAAATTGCTTCATTCATTATTTGACAGCATACTATGTACTAGATACTCTAGTGGGTGACAGTTTCAGTCTTTACAACTCTCAGATCCAATGGGGAGACAAACAAGTAATCAAGATCTTATAAGACAGGATGTTAAATGAAGGTAACAGGGCCACTCCTAGGTGCTATGTTATCATGGAAGTTTAAGTGTGGAAGTATCAAGGCAGCCTTCCTGGGGGAGCAACATCAAAACTGAGATAGGATAAATAAGCACTAGATAGTCAAAGGATATTGCTTGGCATAATAGTCAGTTTCAAAAACAGCTACTCAACTAGTGCATACTCCACTTCTCTTGAAGATTTCCTTTCTCCCCTAAGTTGCCCAGTGTCCCTATTATGTCTGTCGTGGAGAGTATCCTGGCAAGACTAACATTTGCAGTACACCTTTATTTCTCATAAAATTCTCTTATTCTTTCAAGACAGTAAATACCTGGGTGGCTTAGTCAGTTAAGCGTCTGACTTCAGCTCAGGTCATAATCTCATGGTTTGTGGGTTTGAGCCCCATGTTGGGCTCTGTGCTGACAGCTCAGAGTCTGGAGCCTGTTTCAGATTCTGTGTCTCCCTCTCTCCTGGCCCCTTCCCTGCTTGTGCTCTGTCTCTCTCTTTCTCAAAAGTAAAGAAACATTAAAAAAATGTTAGGACAGTAAAACCTAAAATACATTTTAAATATCAATTTGTAAAGAGCAATACCAAAGCTCAAAGGGAAATGTTATTTGAAGGCATCAACAAAAATGAAATGACAATATTATCTCAATGTTAAAGAAAAATCAATCTTTAAAGCAACAAAGTATGCCTTTCACATCTATTAAATTAGAAAAAATAAAAACAAATAAAATTTGAAAGACCAGGGACACACATTTCTGGTATTAGTATTCCTTTCTGGTATTCCTTCTTTAGGATAAAATCTGCTAACATATTGTAAGAGTCATAAAAATGTACATAACTTTTGGGGCGCCTGGGTGGCTTAGTCGGTTGGGCGTCCGACTTTCGCTTGGGTCATGATCTCGCGGTTCGTGGGTTCGAGCCCCGCGTCGGGCTCTGTGCTGACTGACAGCTCAGAGCCAGGAGCCTGTTTCAGTCTGTGACTCCCTTTCTCTCTGACCCTCCCCTGCTCACGCTGTTTCTCTCTCTCTCTCTCTCCTAGAAATAAATAAAAATATATTTTAAAAAAAATGTACATAACTTTTGACCAAATAACTACATCTCCAGGAATTTAAATTGGTGAAATAATTTTTTAAAAAACAAAGCGTTGAATATTTTATAGGCAAAATTGGTTATGGCAAGAATGTTAATAAAATTCTGATTTTAAAAACAAAATGATTCAGCATCTAGAAAATGAATAAATTATGAAATATTATCTAGAAGGAAACCTGAAGCCATTTAAAATATAGAAACATGGGGTGCCTGGGTGGTTTAGTCAGTTAAGTGTCTGACTTTAGCACAGGTCACGATCTCACTGTTAGTGAGTTAGAGCCCGTATTGGTCTCTGTGTTGATAGCTCAGAGACTGGAGCCTGCTTCAGATTCTGTCTCTCTCCCTCTGTCCCTCCTCTACTCACATTCTGTCTCCCTCTCAAAATACATAAATAAATATTTAAAAATAAAATTACAATAAATTAAGAGAAAAAATATGTAGTTGTATACCTTAAGGACAGGAAAAGATTTACTAAATAAGTAAAAATATTTACCATGTTTCAGGTGAAATAATTACATGTTTAATTTTTGGTAATTTTTATAAGTAAATGCCAGTTTTAAATTACTTTTTACATATACCCAGATATACATGAATTGACCTAAATGCCTAAGTATAATCCGGCTACATACAATGGAGATTTTTGAGCACTCTCAATTTTTCTGTTTTACTTAACTCCCTAGTAATGTCTCTAGCCCCCAAACCTTAGCATCCATTCTACCATGTTATCCATGTTTTAGATATGTGGTATATTGTTTTTCCTTATTTTTCCTATTTTTCTTATAATACACACATATACAGTTATGTATAGATATACAATTTTATTCAAATATACATGCATATAATTTTTTTCTTATTTTAATTAAAATATAATAAAAGTATTTCTATGTCTCTGTATCTTCCATTTCTCACTTATATCTTACCAAGTCAATCTATACAGCTCTAATTCACCCGATTTAATTCTTTTTTGCTATGGCATAATGTGCATTTATCAAGATTTTTGAAATCATAAACTTCATTTGTACATTAACTTTGTTTTCATTTTTATCTTCTACAAACAGAGCTTCAATGAACAACTTTTATAAATACCAATTAAGTACCAGAGCTTTTGTTTCTGGGAGAGATTATCAGATGTGATATCTTTGGTCAAAAGCATTATGTGTTTTCAGTTTTCATAGATCTTGCTAAATTGAATTCCAAGTTATTGTAATAATTCACACTTTTACCAGCAGCGTGTTACCTCCTTTTTAGGTTTTTGGTAGCCTCATATGTAAAAAGTGATGTTTCATTGTTACTTTAACATGCATTTGCTTATTATAAATTTAAGCATATTTTCCTTAGTTGGCCACTTGGATTAATTTTTCTAAGAGTTTCCTGTTTACTTTTCATTTTTACATTAAAGTGAGGTAGAACATACATACAGTAAACCATACAAATCTTATGTGTACAGCTGGATGAGTTTTTGTATAAGCATATACCTCCCAGATTAAGATATAAAATATTAACAGCATCCCAGAAGTCTTCTTAATGCCCCTTCGCAAACTTCACACACTGCTACCTCACTCCATTCTCAAAGGGAATCACTGCTCTGATTTCTATCAGCTCAGATTAACTGTGATTGGTTGAATTTCATGTAAACAGTTCATGTAGTGAGCTCATTATTGTCAAATTTTATTACTCAGTGTTACATATATGGGATTCAATTATATTGTAGAGGATGGATGTACTTTAGTCTCTTCATTGCTTTTTATATATGAATGTCCTACAATTTATTTAAAAATTTGAATCATTTTACTTTGAGGCTATTAGAAATCGAGCAACTAAAAATTATTTTATGCGTCTTTTGGCAGATATACACAATCATTTCTCTTGGTTATATACCTATGACAAGAACTACTGGGCCATAGGGTAGACATACATTTAGATACTGCAAAATAGTTTTCCAAAGACTTTGTACTGATTTACATTCTCACAAAGAATACATGTAAGTTCCCATTGCCCTTTATCCTAATTCATATGTGGTACTGGTTGGCAGTCTTTTTAATTTGCCAATTCTGGTGTGTGAAATGGGATCTTATTTGGGTTCAGCTTGCATTTCCTTAATGAGTAATGATATTGAGCTTTTATTCATGCTTTTGTCGGTTTTTATGAAGCTATTTTTGAAGTGCCTTTTCAAATCTTTTGTCCATTTGTTATCAGGTTATTTGTATTTTAATTAATGATTTGGTAGACTCTTTATATATTCTGGATTCAAGTCTTTGTTGGGTGTGTGTATTGTGAATATCTTCTCCCAGTATGTCGCTTCCCTATTTTCTCTTTCAATGGCATCTTTAGAAGAACAGAAGTTCTTAATTTTAATGAAGTCTAATTTATCAGTATTTCATTTTATATTTAGTGCTTTTGTATCCTATTTAACAAATTTATATGCCTCAAGATAGTGAAGACATCTTGCTTTCTTCTAGAAGCTTTATTATTTTGCTGTTTATATTTAGATCTTTGATCTATCTTGAATAAAATTTTGTAAGGGGTCAGAGTTCATTTTTACCATAGATAGATCTAGTTATTCCACCATAATTTATTAAAAATACCACCCAAATCTCCCTAAATACAGTGGCACCATTGTAGTAAATTAGGTGATCAGATTCGGGTAGGATTATTTCTGCATTCTCTATTCTTTTCAATTGGATGAGTTTTTATCCTTAGGCTAATACCACACTATCTTAATTACTGTAGCTTTTTAGTAAATCTTAATATCTGGTAGTGTATGAATTCTTAAACTCTGTTTTGTTTCTTCAAAATTGCCTTGACTATTCTATTTAACATGTAAATTACACACATTCACTCACACACGCATGCACATACACTCTACGGGGGTTTTAATTGGGAAAGTAATGAATCTGTAGATTAGTCTGTGGAAAACTGACATTTTAAAAATATTGAGTCCTCCATTCCTTAAAATGGTATATCATTCCTGTATTTAGATTTTCCTTAATTTCTCTTAACAGTATTTTGTAGTTTCCAGGGTAGAACTTTATACATATTTCATGTTGCTAACTTATTCCTAGAAATTTTAATGATTTTTGGTGCTATTGTGTTAATTATTTATTACTAGAAATACATTAGAAATACAAATAATTTTATATTGACATTGCATCCAAAAACCTTGCTAAATTCATGTAATGTTACAGTTTGTAGATTCTTCTGGATTTTTTGCATATATAATCATGTCAACTGAAAAAAATAATAGTATTACTTCTTTCTTTCTGGTAGTTATATTTCCATTTCTTTCTCTGCTTTTTTTGTACTGGATAGGACATCCAGGATAATGATGAGTAGAAATAGTGATAGCAGACATCTGGTCTCCTTCTCAGACTTGGGGTGGAGGGCGAAACAGTCAGTACTTAATACTAATTATGAAACTATACTTTTTGTATATGCTCTTTATCTTTATTTTGTAAGGATGCTCCATTGTATTCTTAGTTTTCTGAGAGTTCTTATCATGAATATGGATTGAGATGATCACATATTCTTTATCATGTATTTTGTTAATATGATGAGCTAGATTGGTTTTTTATTGGTTGATATCACAATGTTAAGATGACCTTGCATTTCTTGAATAGAATTCTTTTAGTTATGATTTATTATTCTTTTCACATTTTGCCAGATTCAGTTTGCTAATCTTCTATTTAAGAATTCACATCCATTTTTTTTTTCTGAGAGAGAGATTGAGAGAGAGAGACAGAGAGAGAGAAAGAGCGTGAGCAGGGGAGGGTCAGAGAGAGAGAAAGAGACAGAATCTGAAGCAGGCTCCAGGCTCTGAGCTAGCTGTTAGCACACAGCCAGACGCAGAACTCGAACCCACGAACCAGGAGATCATGACCTGAGGCAAAGTCTGACGCTTAACCAACTGAGCCACCCAGACACCCCCACATCCATTTCATAAGAGCTTAAAGTCTCTAATTTTCTCTTATTTTGTTGTTATTTTCTGGCTTTGGTAATTGGGTTTATGTTGGTCTAATAAAACAAGAAATATTCACTCTTTCTGGAATCTCTGAAAGAGTTTATGTTAGATTGATATTTTCTTTAAATGTTTTGAGAGAATTCTCCCATGAAGACATCCCTTCCTGGAGTTTTCCTTATGGGAAGATCTTTACTTAAAGATCAATTTCTTTAACAGATAAAAACTGTTGAGAATGGGAAGATCTTTACTTAAAGATCAATTTCTTTAACAGATAAAAACTGTTGAGAATGGGAAGATCTTTACTTAAAGATCAATTTCTTTAACAGATAAAAACTGTTGAGAATGGGAAGATCTTTACTTAAAGACCAATTTCTTTAACAGATAAAAACTGTTGAGATTTTTCAATCACTTCTCACATCACTCTTGAAAAGTTTTTTAAAGATTTTTTCCCATTTCATTTTCAATGTTAAAATTATTGTTATAGGGTTGTGTAAAATATGCTTTATTATATTTTAAATTTAATTTCATACATCCTAAATGTATAATGATAAAAACTTCTCATTCCTAATAATAATTCTTGTTTTCTTTTCTTTTATGTCTCAGTCTTTCTAAGCGTTGATAAAATTTTATTCAAATATTCAAAGATGCAACTCCTATTAGTTTCTCTGGAGAAACAGACTGAAAAAGAAATATAGTAGTTCTCCCTTATCCTCCCCCTTATCCTTGAGGGATATATTCCAAGACCTCAGTGGATGTCTCAAATCATATAGTACTAAACAATAAACATATTATTTTCCAGTATATATATATATATATATATATATATATGGATTAAGAAAAATAGAGCACAGTAAAAGATTAATAACAATAACTACTAATAAAATAATAACACAATTATAAGAATATAGTGTCCTAAAAGTTATGAATATAGTCTCTCCCTTTCTCTCTCAAAGTATCTTATTCTTTTTGTGATATGTGAGATGATAAAATGCCTACATGCTGAGGTGAAGTGAAGTGAATGATGGAGGCATTGTGTTATAATGTTAGGCTACTGAAGATATGTCAGAAGGAGGAGCATCTGCTTTCCGGCTGCCTTTGACCATGGGTAAATGAAACCACAGAAAGTGAAACAGTAGATAATAGGGGACATTATCTATATATTATATATAGATAGATGATGAGATAGAGATAGAGATGATAGAGATAGAGATGATAGAGATAGAGATGATAGAGATAGAAATTCCAAGAAGAACCACTCTCAGTACTAAAAGCTGGTCAGGATTCTCCAGAGAAAAAGAACCAATAAGAATTGGTTCCCATGATTGTGGAGGCTAAGAACTTCCAATGTCCGCAAGCAACAATCTGGAGACCAAGAAGAGATGATGGTATAGTTCCTATCTGAGTCCAAAGACCTGAGAACAGGAGAGCTGATGCTATAATATCCTGACTAGCTCTAATATTCAAGGCAGGATGTCCCAGCTTGAGGTCAGTCAATCAGAGAGAAAATAATGCTCCCTTAGTCAGCTTTTCTATTCTAGTCAGGCCTTTTAATGAATTAAAGACCCACCTACTTTGAAAAGGACAATCTGCTTTATTCAGTCTACTGATTTAAATATTAATTTCATCTAAAAAAAGCGCTCACAAACATACCCAGAATGATGTCTATTCAAATATCTGGGCACCCATGGCCAAGTCAAGTTGACACTTTAGTCATCACACAACTTTTGGCTTTATCAATATTCTTAACTACCCCCTTTGTTTTCTATCTCATTTATATTTTTTAATATTTATATGTCTTCTGCTCACTTTCTTTGTTTAATTTGTAATTCTTTTTCTAGTCTCTTGAGATAAAAAAATTTGATCATAGATTCTCAACCTTCTTCTCTAATATGTACACTTAAAACTTAAATTATCTCTTTAAGCATTACTTTATGTTCTATAAATTTTAACATATTTGTACTGTATTTCATAATTTCAGTTGGGCTTTCCTATTTGACTGAATGAGCTATTTTGAAAGATACTGCTTTGATAATTGAAATTCAAATGTTTTTGCATATTTTCTAGCTTTGTATCTCTATTGATTTCTAGCTTACTTCCAATCTGGTAGGAGAACATAGTCTGTATGCTTTCAATCCTTTGATATTTCTTAGGATTTTTTTCATGGCTCAGCATACCCTGTGTTTCATTCAGTGTTCCATGGCCACATGAAAAATTTGTGTATTCTTTCTTATGCCAACTAGGTCAAATTGCTTATTCATGCTGTTCAAATTTGATATATCCTCACTAATTTTTTCTTTGCATTCTTACCTCAAACTCCCATTATCGGTATGTTTATTTTTTCTTCCATTTCTGCCAATTTTTTATTAATACAACTTGAAACTATGTTACAATCTTCAAACAATTTTAGAACTATTTTTTTCTTCTTTTTAGTATGAAATATGCCTTCTTGCCTTAAAGTATATGTTGTCTGATATTAATAGTGGACCCAGCTTCTGTAAGTTAATGTTTTATGTTATATACTTTTCCATTTTTTAACCTTACACCTACCAGTGTTCTTATGTTTAAGGTTTGTCTCTTGAAAATAGAATACAGTTGAGTCTTATTTTTCTCAAATACAGTCTAATAATGTTTGTCTTTTCATTAGAGTTGTTAGACAATTTACAATTCATGTAATTTTTGGTATTGTTGAAGTCTCCTATTTTGTTATTTGTTTTCTATTTATTTCATCTCTTCTTTTTCTCCTTTATTTCTCCTTTCCTGCCTTATTTTGGATTAATCAAGTACTTTTAAAAATTCTGCTTTACTTAAATCACTAACATTTTAGTTATGATATTTGGCATTTTTTCCTTCAGTGGTTATCCTAGCTATTAAAATATAGATGCTTAACTTATTACAGTTCAATTTAAATTAATACTTATAGAATTTCCCAAGTAGTGCAAGAACATTGAAGAAATTTAACAACAGTTACCTCCTCCCATAACTTTGTGCTGTTATTATATTTCTAGATATGCTAAAAACTCCACAAGACACTGTTATAATTTTTTTAAACAATCAATATTCTTTTATATCTATCTACACATTTTCCATTTTAGTACACTTCATTCTGCTTTGCATTTCTTTGCCTCTATGTAAGACTATTTTTATTCAACTTGAATGATTTTACTTACATATCTTAATGTGTGCTGGCATCAAATATTCTCAGCTTTTCTTCGCCTGAGAACATTTTTATTTTACTTTATTCCTAGGAACAAACACATTTGATGATGATATAGCATCCTTTTTCTATATTCATAACTTTATTTGTTAATATATTTTAAAGGACTTTTACATCTATGTTCATGAGGGATATTGATATGTAGCTTTTTTTTTTTTCTTATAATGTGTCATCTACTTCTGGTGTTAGATAATGCTGGACTCAAAATAAATTAAGAAGTATTCCCTCCTCTCTGTTTTCTGAAAGAGTTTATAGAATGCTGATATTCTATTTTCCTTAACCGTTTGGTCAAACTAACCACTGAATCTTTTATACCTGAGTTGCTTTTTTTTTTTTTTTTTTTCTGAGGGAGGCAGGAGGAGTGGGTGTAATTCAAAATTCAATTATGGAGTGAATTCAGTTTCTTTAATAGATATAAGGAATTCAGCTTTTCTATTTTGTTTAGCTAAAGTTCATCATAATAATCCCTTATTATTCATTCAATGTCTGTAGAATCTGTAATAATTTTTCCCCTTTTACTCCAGATTTTTGTCTTCTCTCTTCTTCACTTGATCTGTCTCACTATAGTTTATTGACAAACTTAGGGTAGGCTTTTTGCTGGAACTAGATTTGTTCTAATATTAAGGCATAACTTCTGAGATTTTCACTGAATACCGAGAATTCAACAACATACTCCAGTTTTGCCAGTCAGGACTCAAATGTGTGTTGCTCATCATTAACTTCTTTAAGCATGTTTATTATTTTTCTATTTATTTTGTCATATGTCTATTCTAGTAGTCTTAAATCACTGGGCAGGTGATCTAGTTTTCAAGTACCTCTAAGAGGCAGCATTTTCAAAAATTATAGAGTTAACCAGTTAACCAGTGCTTCTTATTGTGGCCCCTAAAACCCTGCTGAGAAACCTAGAGGAAGCCTCCCTTTTCCTCACTCTCTCAAGCTCAGGGCTGGGATGACTCTGCCACTTCTCCATTGGTGGCCACAGAGACCAATCACATTCATGATATGTAACCAATGTTACTCTTTTCCTATAACCTGCTTGCTCCACAATGCTTGTAAATCAAACTATTTCCTAGGGTTGCTCACTTTATGATCTTTATGTCCGTGCCCCTATGCAGATTCCCAGCTGCTCACTGAGCTCACGGTGGGGGGGGGGGGTCCCTTCATTAGTATTCTCTGATAATGCTTCCACAAAACCGAAGTCTTCACCAAACCCAGAAGACTATTGGCCTCAATAGACATTTAACTGAGAATATGCAGTTAAATCCAATTTTGGACAGTGAAGAAAAGATGATAATGCACCTATTGCCATTTTCTTGAAGCCCCTCTCAATAGTAACTTTCCCTTTTAAGACATTTCTATTTGTCCTTCCCATATGTCTTTCCTCAGTACTCTTGTCTTGGAGACAAAAGTTAATTTTTTAATATAATCCATGTTGCTGGTTAATTTCATCCAATGAAAGCTATCTGCATTTCAGTCATGACCTTTTTAAAACAGTAACTTAATCTAAAAGCATGTATCTATAGGACTTTTAAGTATAATGACAAGCTGGGGAAGAAAACATTTTCTGTGTGATTCCAATTATAATCATCCTACGAATGGAATTGCTACATTGTAGGATATGAACATATTCAGCTTTACTAAATATTTTACCAATAGCAGTGTATAAAACTGTTGTCACTTCACATCCTCTCCAACACTTGCGATTGCAAGGTATTTAGAGTTGTGGAAGTGTGATGGTGTAAAATAGCAATTCACTGTGGCTTTGCTTTTCATTATTACTTGTCATTTGGATAACCTCTTTATGAATTGATTATTCATATTATTTATATCATACTAGATTTTTTCTTACCTATTGGCAGATGGCCTTTGAATATTTAGGATATGAATCCTGGGCTAAAGTCCTGCAAGTATCTTCTCCAAATCTGTCTGTTGTCTTTTAGATTATAGTTTTATATGTTAAGTTGTCAAATCTTCAACATTTCACTTATAGTTGATGCCTTTTGTTCTTATAGTCTTGTATTCTTGTTTTAAAAGTCTTTTTCTACCTTAAAAATCATAAAGTTATTGTCCTGTATTTTCTTATAAAATGTTTTTAGTTTTCTCTTCACATTCAAGGCATATACACCTAGAATTTATTTTTGTATGATATGACATAGAATTATAAATCTAGGGATATAATTATTTTCCCCTTAAGGCAAACCAATCTTTATAGTCCCATTTATTAAATACTTTCCCCACTGACTCCCTACTGATTTATACCATATTCTCTAATATGTATCTATTTCTCTTTTATGCCTAATTCCCCAATATGTATCTACTTCTGGGCTCTTGTCAATTGTCCATCCTGAGTTAACCTCAGAGATCCATGTTTTATTGTTAGGAGATGCTGGAATTCTTGACAAGCAAAGTGATAAACATCTACCTTTAAACAGGGCTCCAGAAAGGCAAAAGCCTGTTGGACATACCTATTAAGAGGCAAGGTGTCCTTACCATCATGACATCAAGATCAGAGAAGTATTAAATGTGCTTGACACACAGGGATCTCTGATGATGGTGAAGAGATGATGATGTCTCTAGAGTTGAAATATAACAACAGCTGACCAAGGTGTTGTTTAATTTGTGCATAAAAAGAAATTGAGATCTGTTAAGGAGAAAGTTGATTTCAGTACTATAATGGAAAATCTTCATTTGCACCCAGTTTCCAGATTGACATTATCAACATCATTTAAACGGAAGGATAGATCCCTCTGAAGAATGACCCTACAATGCTGCCACAAGTATATATAGTAAATATGCCTTCTTTCTTGCTCTAAAGAAACCTGAAGTCATAGCCCAGGAAAAGGACTACTAGGGAACAAGTAATACCCAGACTTTCTATGGAGATGCAAAGTACTATCACAGTGTTCTAGTTTGAATGAGAGCTTATGGAAGCCAGGTAATCAATGCAATAATAGCTCAGGATTATCTGATAGTGGGTGCAATAAGTCCTTGAGCCTACTCTTTGGTAATTTATTCAGGTTCTAAATGTATAATTGATGCAGATATATGCAGCAGCTCACATTAGTCAGGACAAGAGATATTATGGAAGGAAGTTCCTGAAATTTGCATCCCGAGCTAGGGTAAATAATCAGAAGTAATCAAAGTAAATAAATCAGAAGAAATGCCAGATCTCATAAAGAATTGCAGAGATATCCACCATCATCAAAGAATTGAAGGATACAGTGGTGACATCATATCTCTATCAATTCATCAAGGCCTTCATATATCCAAGATGGATCATGGCAAATGAGGGTGAACCTCTGTAAACTTAACAAGGTCACAGTTACTGTGTAGAATATAATCTCTTTACTGGAGCAGATCAGCACACCTTCTGAAACTTATTTATGTAACAAAATTTCCCTAACTATGAAGGATTAGAAGCAGTTTAGCTTTTCTTTGTAAGGACAACAGTTTATTGTCCTGACTTAGAGCTAGTTAACTCTTAACGTCTCTCACTTATGCTCTGTCTCTATATATAATGTGTGTATGGTTTTCTTTCTTTGATACTACTAACAAGAAAATGTACAATTGATCCTTGAACAATGCAAAGATCAGGGCTGTCAGTCCTCCCAAAATCTACATGACTTGAACTCCCCAAAAACTTAACTACTACCAATCTACTGTTTTACTGGAAGCTTTGTCAATAGCATAAAGTTGATTAACCCATATTTTATATGTTATATGTATTATATATTGGATTCTTATAATAAAATAATCTAGAGCAAAGAAAATGTTATTAAGAAAATCATAAGGAAAAGAAAATACAGTTATAGTATTCTACTGTAACTATCGATGCATTTAGTTTATGTCATCTCTTTTTATAAGATGAATTGTCTGTCAGTACCTATTTCCATACTGTATTATATGACACATAATACTGTAGATGTTAAATATATTGCTAACACTAGATATCAAAAATGAAAAGATAATGTGAATTCATATTTCTTTATAGATATAATGATTCATGCATTGATAATGAAGAAACAGCAATGTGATTGCTTTATTGTAGTCTAGCCTATACACTAATGAAGGAATCATTATAAAATTTTTATGACATTTGGTACTGCAGTCATTTTTATACTACAGTATTAGAAAAATTGTTACCTTATAAAAAAAAAAACACTATGGTGATAGGCTGATATTCAATTTCTCCAATTATGAGAGAATCATACTATATGATAATGTAATTCTTTGAAAGCAAAGTTATAGAACAGTAAGAACACTAACACATTATTTATTTTACATTAAATATCACTCACCATATACATCTGTAAGTATAGACTATCCCCTTCCATATAAATCTTGCACACAGTGTTCTACAGGATGAATACTTAGGCAATGATGATGATAATGACACAAAAATGTCTCATACAGCCCTTGCCATACAGTTATTAGATTTTTACATGAACACACACACACACACACACACAACACTAAATTTATCAACTTTGTGGCATGGTGATTTCTTTGCTATTCATGAAATGGAAGTGGATCATCATAAAGGTCATCGTCCTCATCATTTTCATGTTGAGTACATTGAGAAGGAGGAAGAAGAGGGATTGGTCTTGCTTGTTATCTTAGAGGTGGAGGAGGTAGAAGAGGTGGAGGAGATGGAAAAGCAGGTAGGAAAGGCAGGCACATTCAGTGTAACTTTATAGAAATATATAATTTTTGTCAGACATTTTGCTTTTTTTATTTCTCTAAAAATGTTTCTATACAATACCAATCCTGCTTCCAACATTTGCTTTTGTTTTAGTGCCCTTATCATAGAAGGGTCATGTCATAAAAGAAGTCAAAAGCAGTCTTGAATACTCAGAAACTTTGTGTCACATTATCTAATGGCAATTTGTTTTCTGGGACTGCTTCTTCTACATCTCTCTCCTCATAGTCTAGCTGTGGTCCAGGGCATTCATCTCCATCAAGTCATCTTCTGTTAATTCCTCTGGTATGGTGTCTATTAGCTCTTGAATTTCTACAAGATCTGTATCTTGAAACCCTTCACACCCCACCTCTTTTACCATATTCACAATCTCTTTCATGATTTCTTTGATTGGCTCTGTTGTAAATCGTGTGAAGTCATGCACAACATCTGGTCACAGTTTTCTCCAGCAAGAATTTATTCTTCAGGGCTTGATGGCTTTCACAGCTTTTTTCTATAGCAATGATGGCATCTTCAATGGTGTAGTCCTTCCAGACTTTCATGATGTTCTGTCTACATAAGATCTCTTCCTTAGTGTTGAGAATCTTTTCCACAGAGTACCATGTGCAATGAGCCTTAAGAGTCCCTTTGACCCCTTGATCTAAAAGGCTGACTTAGAGGTGTGTTTGGGGCTAGTAGACCACTTTAACACCTTTGATACTGAACTCATGGAGTTCTGGGTGGCCAGGGGCATTGTCCAATATCAAAAGAACTTTAAAAGGCGATCTCTTACTGATAAGGCACGTCTTGACTTCAGGAACTAAGCATCAGTGGAACCAATCCAGAAAAACTGTTCTTATTCTTCAGGACTTCTTGCTGTACAACCAAAAGTCTGGCATCCAATGTTTATTTTTCCCCTTCAAGGCTCAACGGTTAGCACCTTCGTAGACAAAGGCAGTCCAGGTCATAAACTGAACTACATTTGCACAAAATAATAGAGTTAGCCTTTCCTTTCCTGCCTTCAATCCTGGTGGTCACTTCTTTTTCCTACTAATAAATATCCTTTGTTGCATTTTCCCCCAGAATAGGACATTTTTATCTGCATGAAAAGTCTGTTCGGTTAGATATTTTTCTCCATAAATGACTTTCTTAATGCCAACAAGGACTCATCTGTTGTCTCTTCATTGGCAGAAGCTGTTTCTTCTGTTATCTTAACATTTTTCAAAGCCAAAACTCTTCCTAAAAGTATCAAACCATCCTTTGCTGCCATAAACTCTCCAGCTTTAGATCCTTCACCTTCGTTTTGCTTAAAATTGACATATAATAACTTTGTTTTTTCTCAAATCATATTAGAGTGTATAAGTATGCCTTTCTTATAGTAACCCTGCACCCACATAAAAGCTGCATTTTCAATATGAGATGAAAAGATATTTCGCAAAAAGTACAAGGCTTTCATATCTGTTGACAAAACTGCAGTGATAGCTTCATGAATTTTCTTCTCTCTCTCTCTCTCTCTCTTTCTCTCTCTCTCTCTTTTTTTTCAATGGTCCTTACACTGGATTTATTTATCTTTAAATGATGGGCAACCACAGTTACAGATTTCAATTTATGGTACATATCAAGAAATTCAACATTTTCTTGTAATGTTACTTTTCTCTGCCTCTTGGGAGAACTTCTAGCATCACTACTGGCACTTCGTATGTGTCCCCTGGTGTTATTCAGTGTTTACAATATTACACTAAACATGGTGAAAAATACGTGAGAATTGTGAAAATTGCATTTTACTGCAATATGCAATTTGCTTGAGACAAATTGCTCAGGTGAAGATGATTACCATCACATGGCATTCTAAGCAGGCAGTTGTAACACTTGTACTTACTGCAATACCTACAGGGGGTGTCTAGGAAATTATTGTCATAGCGCAGTATGTGCTATAGTTGAGTTTATGCAGTTATGATACGGCATCTTCACATTTCTTTATTTTCTTAACTGTGAATGGTGTTATATATGGTCTTTAAGAGTACATAGTGCATAAGTTTTGATTAACTTTTTATGATAGATTCATAAGTGTTTTATGAAAGTAAATGATAAAACATACTCGTATCTACATATATTTATGCATTCATGCCATAACTTTTCTTAAAATTTTTTGACATTTCTAGGCTATGTGGTTCATCTTTAAGTTTTTTTCAAAGTATCACACATCTCCAAGATATTTCCAATATTTTGTATGAAAAACATTCATATATAAATGGATCCATGCATTTCTTGTCCAAGGGTCAACTGTGTTTGGTAAAAGTGATTTCCCATTTTATTTCCTAAGTTTCCATGCTTCTACACATGGGTAGGTTAATTGTATCTAGGGCTTTGTAATAAATTGGTCAAATCTTTCATTTTTCCCTCCTTCTGCAGATGTTAAACACATGGCATTCAGATGTGAATTTTCCTTTGACATACAATAATCTTCAGACATTATGACTGGAACAAGAACTTTTTCATGTTTCCATTTCATAAAGTAAAGGCATTATAAAACTCCCTGGCCATTTGAGGCTCTTCTATACAATGAAATCAGTACAATGCTGTGGGTTAGGGAGTGCTAGTTGATTTCAACATACTGTTGAAGCTATCATAATTACTTTATTCTGATTATGATATTTCTGTTACTATATTTTATATTCTTTAAAATATTAGTGCTGAAATATAATGAAAACCTTTTAGCAATACATTCTTAAGCTCCCCCATGCCTAATATCATAATAATAACCTGTTTGAACTCAGAACTCAAGCTTCCTTTAATTCCTTGATGTACCATTTTAATTTCCTATACCTATTTTGTTAACCTGTCAGGAGTTATGAAACAGATAACATAGAAGAGATGAACATTAATAATCCATTTTTATAGATGTGCTTCTCCTTCATGATCAGACTTAATTCCATAAAACTTTCTATAGAAAAACCTCATCTCAATGAATTAGACACCAATATTAAGCCAGTCTTATACAAAAAAAAAGCGCTTATTTTCTCCAAAAGTTTACTCATCTAGTTATTTCCCATTTTCACAGTTATAAGTATAATTTATCTGACTATCTAGGTGATACCTTTGGGTCTGAAAAGTCAGAGTGATAGGTAATGAAATAAATCTTCAAGGATACAGGCCAAGGCATATGAACCAGACTTGTAAACTGATTGTTTAAGATAATGACTAGGAAAATAATGACAAATTTTACCTAATTCACAGTTTTTTTGAGACTACTGGTAATTATTAATAACTGTTATTATAAAAAGTCCCTCAAAGAGGATAGACATAATATACTTAGGAAATCAGTGATGTGATGAAATGAGCACAGACTTTTTGAAGCTCTGACTCTAGATTTCAATGTACCACTTGTTAACTGTGTGACCTAGGACAAGTTATTGAGCCTCTGTTTCACCATCTGAAAACTATAAGTAGTAATACCTACCTCAGAGAACTGTGAAAATTAGGTAATGAAACACATAAGATCTAGCACATCATAAGGGCTCACTGAATGTTAGGGGTTTTTTGTTTTTGTTTTGTTTTTTTTTGTTTTACAAAAATCTATTTTAATTTAAAAAATCCTGCAAATTGGAGGGTTAGTCAAGGTGATTTCTTAAAACCCCCAGTTCTATTTCTGATTCTATGATTATAAACAAATACAGAAGAATCAGGGAAACGATTCATGCTTGGCTCTTATGTATATGTTCAAGTGCCACTGTACAACCCATGTACACCATGGTGCTCTTCTATATGTTGATTTCAGCTTATACAGAGCAATTTGACCACGTCCTGTATTCACTATACCACTGGGACAAGAACAAGCATTCTAGTTAAACAGACAGACTTTTCCTGGATTCGAATTACAGTCCCAAAATCCAAACTTAACTCCCAGGATATATCCCTTTCCAACATGCCTGAGAACACAGACTAATCAAATCCATATATCTCCTACCTTAAGGGAGACTCTGCTAACAACTTTGTAAATACTGCTTTATACAAATCTTAAAAGTCAAGTTTAACAATAAAATTAAATGCATACTCATGGGAGATGCTGATGGGAAAAATGATAATGAGATTGCCTCTAGGCCACCTCCTGATGGAAAGTTTTTACTGTTTCTGTCTGGATTTACGATTGTTTTGTTAAAGCCTATTCTGTTTCTCTTCTATTGTTTTTGTGGGTTTTTCTTTTTCTTTTGTTTTTAGATAGGGGATAAGGGCAGTATAATTATGTTGTACATGAGATTACTTGATGTTTCATTGGGTACCATTGGATGTATGTTTTAAAGAGCATTGCTTATTAGTGCCTTATTAACCTGGTTTGAATTCTAATCTCTCCAGGGCTAGCTAAGTGACCTTCTACAAGGCTTACCTTCTAAATCCTCAGTGTCCTTATTTGCATAAATATGGAATCACAGGCAATTAGTTTAGAAAGAATAAAGTGAAAATAGTATGGTAGGTGGCACAATGTTCTTACTTCCCATTGCTGTATTTCCTCTGTATTACCATCATGAGAATCCAACAATGTTTAATAAAGAATATCTCTCATCTGCCTTCATTTATATCTTTTACAATTTTCTCTATTGCTTCCATATTCCAATACCACTAAAAAGACAGCAACAATGAAAGGCAAATAAAGACCAACTTAAAGGAAATTAAAGAGTCATGATAATTAAATGCAAATGTGATTCTGGATTGCATCCTGAAATACAATGGGCATTAGTGAAATATTTGCTGAAACATAAATTAAATCTGTAGCTGTAATAGTGCTTTATCAAGTTCATCAATCGTGCTTTATCAAGGCTGTGATCATTGTAATGAAGTTGTATAAGATAATGTTCTTTTTTTAGAAAATACACACTAAAATATTTAGGACTAGGGGCTCCTGGGAGTCTCAGTTGGTTAAGTGACTGCCTTTAGTTCAGGTCATGGTCTCAGGGTTTGTGTGTTTGAGTCCTGCATCAGGCTCTATGCTGACAGCTCACAGCCTGGAGCCTTTTTCAGATTCTGTGTCTCCTCTCTCTGCCCCTCTCCTGCTCACACTCTGTCTCTCACTCCCTCAAAAGAAATAAACGTTAAAAAATTAAAAATAAATAAATAAATATTTAGTATTATATGCCCAACTTTCAATTGTCTCAGTAATATGTGTATACAGACACACACATTATGCCTACATATGCCTACATATAGTCAATTCTCATTATTCATGGGTTCCATATTTGCAAATTTATTTACTCACTAAAGTTTGTATCCACAAAATGATACTTGTGGCACCTTTGTAATCATTCATGGACATATGCAATGCATTGAAAAATTTGAGTCACTCAGTGCACACTTCCCAGTTGACGTCAAACAAATGATGTTTTGCCATCTTCAGCTCTGATACTGTAAATAAGTGTCCTCTTTTCACAGTTAACTTAGTTAACTTTTTGCATTTTGGGGGTTTTTTGGCGATTTTACTGTTTAAAATGGCCCCAAACATCTGCTGAAGTGCTGTGTAGTGTTCCTAAGTGCAAGAAGGCTGTAATGTGCTTAGAGAAGGTCCCTTCAGGCATGGGTTATAGCGCTGTTGGCTGTAAGTCCAATGTTAATGAATCAACAGTACACGTTTTTAAGTGTATTAAACAGAAACACACATTAAACAAGATTTTGTATTGATCAGTTGAGAGAAATGTTGTGGACAGCGGCTCATGGGAATCTAATCCTGTATTTCTCCCAGGAACTCAGTATTTGCTAATTCAGTGTTTGCTATGACTTTATAGAACAAACCTACCACAAATAATAATACAGAAAGAGTGGAAATGAGAGTGAATGATAAAGCAAAAGTGTTAAAATGTTAATTTGGGGAATCTGAAGGAAGAGTATAGAGGAATTATCTCTACTAGTTTTTTGCAGCTTTTTCTATGTAAGTCTGAATTTTTAAATGATGTTTATAAAAACCCTGCACCCTTGGTCTAGAACCCATTTTCAGGGTCAAGAAAAATCTAAGGATACTTGAAAAGGGTGAGAAAGGCTAAGTCAAGAGTAGGATGCTGAGAGGCAGGCATCTATTTACCCAGGGTGGCCATGGCAGCATGATTGGAAGGGGACAGTCATGGTCAGAAAAGAGATATAAGAGATGTGTAGATTCCCAAACGTGAGAAGAATCATGCGGTCAGAAGTCACTCAGATTTGCAGGAAATTGGGAAGCAAGATTTTAAATGGATTAGAGCAAGAACTTCAGGTTTAAAACCTTAAACAATGCAGGGTCTTTGGAAATTCTTTTATGGATACTGTTTACATGGCATTGGGTCAACCTTTAGAAGAAGCAGGTAGTACCAGATACTTTCTTCCTCTGCATTAACACTCATCTTTTCTCAACATTATAATTCTTCTAGAGTCATTTGTCAAAACCTCTTTTGTTAAAAAATGAAGTTAAAAAATAATTGATGAACAGCAACAAAACCATCTGTTCCATCTGAAGAAAATGTTTATTTGTGTGCTGAAATTGATATATGTGTTTATTTGATTATATGATTGGGAGTGGCTTTTTGCTTGTTTGTTTAGAAATAAGTACAATTAACAATATATCCTGAACACATTCTTAAGTCTGTTTGTTGCTGGAGTGTAATACATGCATAAAAGAGTTAATAAATCATAAGCATAAAGCTTAATAAGTTTTCACAAAGTGATCGACAGAGAACATCATCAATACTGCAATGGTCATTTTATTCCTTTCCATTCACTATTTCCCCAAAGGCACTGCTATCCCAACTTCCATAAAGAGTTTAGCCTATTTTTGAACTTCATATGAATGATACTATACTGTATATACTCTTTCTTAGTTGATTCCTTTTTAAAAATATTATCTTTATGAAAGTCATCAGCATTTTTCTTTGTAATAATTCTTTGTTTTTTCTCATTACTATATAGTATTTCATTATTTGGAGATACCGAAATTAATTTATAAAGCCTACTATTGAAGGATATTTGGGCTATTTCTAGTTTTGGGCTACTGTAAGTAGTAATACTATGTACATTCATGTTTTGGGACATTGTCCATAGGGCTTAGGCTTAGTTGTGAAATTGTTGGGTATGTGTATATTCAGTGTTGAACTTTAGCCTATTAAATAGTTTTCTGAGTTGTTAAACCAGTTTATACTTTCACCAGAAGTGTATGAAAACTATCCTGGACAACTATTTATTATTACTTTCTATCTTTATTTGATGATATTCAGGGAACATGCTTTGAAAATATCTACATTTTAAAAGGTAAATAGTTTTTGTGACCAAGTACACAAACAACTATTTAAAATATTCCAAGGACATAAAAGAAAAATCATAAAATCTATGTTTGTTTATATGTACACACATTCACAAAATTGAGACCTGAATAACTTTGGATAGGTAACATATTCCTAATACAGAGATAATATCATACAAATGTCAATCTCCCCTCAAACTAATATATAAACTTAATGCATTTCCAAACAAATCACAATAATGGATTTTTGTAATATAAAAATGATATTTTTACTCTCATATACAAAAGCAATTATGAAAAACTGATAGTAACTAAAAATTAAAAATAAAATGGTAAAGGGATGCTTGTCCTACTAAACTACTAAACACAATGCATTACTATCACGTTACCATAATCTTAATAGAATATGTTGGCACAGAAATAGTCAAGCAGGAGAATGTAGAGTCTACAAAAAAAACCCCAAAAGTTGGATGCTTAATGGACTGAGCCACCCAAGTGCCCCTGCCTAATGCTTTTGAGATTCTCCTCTGCTTCTATGTGGATCAGTAGTGTGTTCCTTTATTATTACATGGTGGGGCACCTGGGTGACTCAGTGGGTTGAGCGACTGGTTCGGCTCAGGTCATAATCCCACAGCTCATGAGTTCAGGCCTCCCATCGGCCTCTGTGCTGACAGCTCAGAGCCTCGAGCCTGCTTCGGATTCTGTGTCTCCCTCTCTTTCTCTGCTCCTTCCTCACTCATGCTCTGTCTCTCTCTCTCTCTCTCAAAATGAATAAACATTAAATTTTTTAAAAAAATATTATTACATGGTAGTATTCTATTGTATGGATATACGACAACTTGTTAATATGTTCACCAGTTGATGGACATTTGAGGGTGTTTTTTTTTTCTTGTTTTTGGCTATTACAAATAATAACTGTGCTGGTTGTGAGGTTCCTGGGTGGCTCAGTTGGTTGGGTGTCTGACTTTGGCTCAGGTCATGATCTTGTGGTCTGTGAGTTTAAATCCTACATCAGGTCTGTGCTGACACCTTGGAACCTCGAACCTGCTTCAGATTCTGTGTCTCCCTCTCTCACTGCACCTCCCCCACTTGCTCTCTGTCTGTTTGTCTTTCTCTCTTTCTCTCTTTATCAAAAATGAACAAGCATTAATTTTTTTTTAACTGTGCTGAATGTGTCTGGCTCCCAGATAAATTCATGTGAGTGGAAACCCAGTACGTATAACTCTTCTCCTTTGAGCACTATCTCCCCACCAGAATCTGTTAGTTTTTGTTCATTCAGCAGTGCTTTCAAGCAACCTGCATTTTGCATTTTTGTATTATGTATTTGCATTATAGTTAATTTTCATCTGAGAGAGAGAGAGAGCTCATGAGTGGGCAGAAGGGCAGAGGAAGAGAGAGAATCCCTAGAAGGCTCCACATATAGCACAGAGGGACTTGATGTGGGACTTTATCCCATGACCCTGAGATCATGGCCTGAGCTGAAATCAAAAGTTGGATGTTTAACTGACTGAGCCAGCCAGATGCCCCTATAGTTGTTTTTTGATCTGTTATGAAATTAGTTTTCCATTTCCTAAAGGATTTGTTCTCAGAATGATGATATTCTTAATAATATTATTTCATTTTCATTTATAATTTTATTTGTTTAATATATACTATTTACCAAAGAGCCAATTCCCACATATTCTATTTAATTACCCATGGGTACAGTTTATATTGGAATGACAGGATAAAAGCTTGATTCTGTCTTTTTATCTACCCAGTTTTCAAAATAATTAATGAATTCTAGTCACCCTCAGAATATGCTAATTAGTTTTAAATATGTATAACTATGGTAAATAACTAATAACCTTCCAAAACAGAAAGTTTCAGGTCCAACTGGGTTCACTGGTGAATTCTAAAAGACATTTAGGAAAGAAATTATACCAATTCTCTCTAATCTCTTCCAAAAGATTGAAACAGAGTAATGCTTTCTAACATTTTATGAGGCCAGCATTACCCTGATGCTAAAGCCAAGGACAATAGAAGAAGAAAAAACCTATAGACTAATGTCTCTTATGAACATACATGCAAAAATCCTCATCAAAATATTAGCAAATTGAATTCAATAAGATATAAAGAGAATTATATACTATGACCAAATATAATTTATCCCAGGGATGCAAGCCTGATTCAATATTTGAAAATCAATTAATGAAATCAATCACATCAATGAAGTAAAGAAGAAAAATCACAAGGTCATATCAATAGACGCAGAAAAAGAATTTGATAAAGTCAAACCGTCATTCATGATAAAACTCTCAGCAAAGTAGAATAGAGAACTTCCTCAACATGGTGAGGAGTATCTGTAAAAAACCTAGAGCTAATTGTGAGCAACTTAAAGCTTTCTCACTAAGATCAGGAACAAGGCAAGGGTGACCCCTCTCACCACACCTTTTCAACATTATACTATAAATCCCAACTAATGAAGACAAGAAAAGGAAAATATCATTATGAAACCATGTTTTTAAACATATGCATTGAGTTTTAAAACATGAAATTCTTATTCTTCCTGAAGTTCCAAATTTCTATCTTTGCATAGTAGACTCTTCTTCAAGATGACTCCTATAAATGTATAATAATCCTAACTATTTTTAATAGTTTTATGCTATCTGGTATATGAAGATACTACATGCTCATTTTGTTCATCTCCTTTTTGACCAGAATCAGTTAAGTTTCCAGGAAGCACCACCTCTCCATGCTTTTATTGGGAAATGGCATTTCAAGGTTATAATCTGGGGCCCTATAGATGCTCTTTGCTATTGGATTGTTTCTAGACCTTTTCAATGGACATTTAGGACACACACACACACTGTTTTAAAAAATACTTCATATGTTTTTAATGACATTTTTCATTAAAATTCAGAACAACATGGTTTTTACTTTATCTGGTCTGTAATATACTTCTATATATTTTTTTCTTTCATTCTGGGAATCCTGTAGAGTCATAGGAAATGTTATAATTAAAATATCCCATTATTATTTATTTGTTTTACTCTATACATAAGAGTTTTATAAAAATACTAACACTACTATAACTAATTATGGTTACTAGAAATATTTAAAATTTTTTAATATGCTGTCTTATTCTTTATTTCTTTATAGTTATAATACATCTACATGTGAGATTCTATAATCTTTGTTTTAATCCTTAATTACAATTAGTTTTATATGTATATATTCATATCTTACCATCAGTCCTTATGTAAATGTCTCTTTGCTCATTTTGGTTGCTTTAAGTTACCTTTCAGATTCCTCAGAAGTTCTCATGGGAACAATAGCTCCTAAATTCTCGTTTATTAATAATAGCTAGTGCTTTTTAATTTTAAAGATCCTTTTCACTGGGTCAAAATTACTTGGTTCACATTGTATTTCCTTGACTACATTAAATATATTACTTTATTTTCTTCTGGCATAAAGATATGGTGGCAAAAAGTCTGATAATACTTTTAGACTTTTTATAAGTCATGTGCTTCTTTTTCTTGAACACCAAAGGTTATATATTTTCTATTTTAAGCCTAATAACTTCACTAGAATGTCTTGGTTTGTTGCTCTGAGTCTATATTCTTGAGTACACATTGTGTTCTTTCAATATATAGTTGCAAAAAGATGTATTATTATTATTTTAAGAAAGTTTTTATATCTTTTATTTATGTTGCTTTCCTTCTTAGGACTCCTCTTATCCATATATTGGATCTTTTATTTTGGCCTATCTTTAAATATATTACTATCTGAAACCCTTTTCTTATTTCCTTTAAATTTAAAATATTATTCCTCTTTTTCATCATTTATATTTAAAGATAATTTTTGTTGTGCTAATTCACTCCTATTTCCTTCTAAATTAGTCTTTATTTCTAAAATGATTTTATATCTTTTTTCTAATTTGTGGAATTTGTCATTTCACTTTTGGATTCTTATAATATTGCATTATACTTGTTTTTTCATATTTTGTACATTTCCTTAATGTCTTTTAGCTTGTTTTGACATAGTACTTTAATGTTTTTTACTGTCTTTTGAATATGTCTTTCTAGCAAGTTTTTAGTGTCTATAGAGATGTATTCTGGTTCTTATTCTTTAAGTTTATTTATTTATTTTGAGAGAGTGAGAGTGGGGGAGGCACAGAGAGAGTCCCAAGCAGGCTCTGCATTGTCATCACATTGTCTGTCATGGGGCTTGATGTCATGAACCTTGAGATCATGACCTTAGCTGAATTCAAGAGTTGGGCCCCTTACCCACTGAGCCACCTAGAAACTCCTTTTATTCTTTTTTATGCAGTATTTCTAATGGAATTTGATTTCAGTAATTTATATTGCTCACTATAATATTAATAATTTCAGTTCTTCTGAATTTTTATAAGGAGTCTGGGTCATTTGGCTTTCTGCTTTCACAAAATTTTCTTTTCTGTTTTTGTATAGTGTTAAAAATATGACAAAATCCTTTCTAAGATTTCCTGGTTTCATTCACTCTGTTCATTTTCTCATTGGACTCTTTTCTTTGTCCCTCTTACCCCAGTAGTATCAGTTTTTATTTTGTTCCCATCCATTTTTCCTCAGTTTGTGTTCCTGTCCTACAAAGGAGCCCTGCTAATTCAATTTCTAGAGTTCACAGGGGCTAGACTGCTCCAAACTCTCTAGTCCTGACCATGGCTCTTTGTGCTTATATACTTTTGTGCTTATTTAAATATTGCAAAACCCTTCCTAGTTGTAGCTACTGTTCTTAAACTGGCCTCACAAAGTTTAAGGTGACTATTCTGTTATACTATTCTTAGATCATTCAGGTATAATCTGGCTCCTCTCTCCTTCCTCTCATACAAATGTCAATAACATTTAGATCTTGTAGTTGGTGGTAGTTTGTCTGTATCTGTATTTTGCAGTTCACTTGTTATTGATTCTGTTGTAAATATTTTGTTTTTGCTCTCTACTTACTTACTCGAATTGTTTTAATGTAAGAACTCAGAAATATCCAAAAGCTGTGCTATTGCTATCATTTTCTCAGAATCCATATTTTTTCTTTCTTAAAAGACATGGCCAGGACACCTGGGTGGCTCAGTCACTGAATGTCTGACTTCAGCTCAGGTCATGATCTCATGGTTCATGAGTTTGAGCCCCACATCAGGCTCTGCACTAACAGAGAGCCACTAATAGTGCAGAGTCTGCTTGGAATTCTCTTTCCCTCTCTCTCTGCCTCTTCCCTACTTGCTCTTTCTCTCTCAAAGAAATAAACAAAATTAAATTGTGTGATGGATACCCTTCTTTTAAAAATAAAAAGCATATGCAATGTGAGATAAGACAAATACAAAAGACTACATAGTGCATGAATTCATTTATTTAAAGTTATAGGAAAGGGAAAACAATAGGACAGAAATATTAGTGGTTTTCAGGAGATAGTGGATGGGTAAAGGAGATACAGAGAACTTTTTGAGGTGATAGAAACTATAACATTGTTATAGTTTCTTGGATATACATATTTATCAAACTCATCAAATATCACATTTAAAATTGGTGAAATTTATTGTATATAAATTACATAACAATAAAACTTATTTAGAACTAAAGGAAAAGCCATGAAGTGGCTGGGTGGCTCAGTCGGTTAAGTGTCCGACTTTGGCTCAGGTCATGATTTCGTGGTTTGTGAGTTCGAGCCCCAAGTTGGGCTCTGTGCTGACAGCTCAGAGCCTTGGAGCCTGCTTGGGATTCTGTCTCCTTCTCTCTATGCCCCTCCCCTACTCATTCTCTGTCCCTCAAAAATAAACGTGAAAAAAAAGAAAAGAAAAAAGAGATAGAGAAAAAGCCAGACTTTGTGTACTTCATGCTGAAGAAATTCAAACCACTTCTGTACTTGCCAAAGTTCTTGGATGTGAGTCTGAGTAAGCCTCTTGATCCAGCTTTCATTTGAAGGAAATATAAAAGACAAATGACGGTGTTAAACTGAACCAATATTATAAAATCAAGATCCAGATTATGAAAACTCTACAGGTCAAATGACCAGGATTCCTCAACAGACAATTTTTACAGACTGAAGATATATCAAACTGGGGGGAGGGAGGTTTGGAGTCAGCACATTTGATCAATAGTGTATAGGGAGGGGCACCTGGTGGCTCAGTCAGTTAAGTGCCTGATTCTTGATCTCAGCTCAGACCTTGATTGAAATATCATGAGTTCAAGCCCTGCATTGGGCTCCACATTGGGCATCAAGCCTACTTAAAAATAAATACATACATACATACATAAGCAAACAAACAAATAAATAGTTCATAGAGATTCACAGCTGAGTAATAAAAACATAAAGCACATTCCCAGATTCCAGTCCAGCATGTAAGAAGCTTAGAAGTTACCACTCTAACATAGCAAGTAAAAACATGAACCAGCTGGATATTAAACAACTCTCCTTATATCCATCAGAGAAATGAGGTGAGAGAGCAACCTGTTGCCTCCAAAATTGGAGAGACAGACAGGCATATACATATAATCACAATTTAGTGGAGCAGAAACCCATGAGCAGAAATGTCCAGTGAAACTAGTACTGGAGCAGGAAAATTTAGACTGTAAATGACAAATTACTGGAGGCTCAGTGTGGACAAGTCTGAGACTTAAAAACTCCAAGGGAACCCAGTCACAAGTCAGCCTTCACAGTTTTATGAGTTTCACCTCCAAAAATTCTACAAGACCCTCACAGTAAATATCAGAGACAAATAACCTCTGGCTTCCATTATGAAAAGGGGAAAGGTAACCATCTTGCAATATGCCAGAGCATTCTGTTCTTTTTTAATAAGACCTGCCCTCAGGAAAAGAAAACTATTATATTAAAGTATAACCTGCTAGAGTTTAATGAGAATCTAACTACTCTGGGAGAAGGGAAGTAGTCAACTCCGGCTTCCTTTGGCCATCCTGTCCCACCTAAAGGGAGAAAAACAACTGAAGAGCACTGATGAAGTTCACATACCAGAGGCCTCCTCACCAAAAGATTGAGGCTTAGTCAAAAGACTATAGAATGTATTCCCTCCCCGCATAAGTTATTAATACATTATTAAAGGCCTATTTATCATAATTCTTTTTACACAGAACATCACATCCATTTTCAACAACAAAAAATTACAAGGTATATTAAAAGGTAAAAAACACAGTGTAAGAGACTGAATAAGTATCAGAGCCAGGGCCAGATATGGCAGAATTGTTAAGATTTTCATACCATTATTTTTTTTAACTATGACTAAAATATGCTAAGGGCTTTAATGGAAAAAGTAGACAACATGCAATAACAAACAGATCATATAAGCAAAGAGATGGAAATCCTACAAAAGACCCCTAAAAGAAATGCTAGAATTAAAAACCACAGTAACATAAATGAAGAAGGTCATTAGTGGGCTCATTAGTAAACTGGATAGGACTAAGGAAAGAGTCTCTGAGCTTGAGGCTATGACAGTACAAACTTCAAAAATTGAAAATATAAGAGAAAAAAAGAGTTGAGAAAAGAATACAGAATATCCAAGAACTCTGGAACAACTACAAAAATGTGTAACAAATACAAAATGGGGATACCAGAAGAAAAGAAAAGGAAAAAACAGAAATGATACTTAAGACAGTAATGATTGAGAATTCCAAATGAATCTCAGACACTAAATCACATTTCCAGGGAGTTGTGAGATACTGAAAAGGATAAAATCAAAACAAAACAAACAAAATATATTCCTAGGCATATCATATTTAAACTACAGAAAATCAACGATAAAAAAATTTTGAAGGAAGTCAGTCAACAAACACCTTCCTTACAGAGGAGCAATAGTGAGACTTGCATCTGATTTCTTCTCAGAAATCATGCAAGCAAAGATAAATAAATAAATAGATAGATAGATAAATAAATAAATAAATAAAGTGAACTATTTAGTGTTAAGAGAAAAAAAATACCAACATAGAATTCTGTACCCTGTGACATTAAATTGCAATAATTTGTTGCCAGTAGACCCGCCTTGCAAAAAAATGTTAAAAAGGTAAGGTCAGCCATACAACAGGATGTCCACCCTTACCATGGTTGTTCAACAGTACTGGAAGTCCTAGCTTCAGCAATCAGACAACTTAAAGAACTAAAGGGCATCCAAATCAGCAAGGAAGAAGTCAAACTTTCACTCTTTGCAGATGACATGATATTCTTTAGGGAAAACCTGAAAGACTTCACCAAAAAACTGCTAGAACTGACACATGAATTGAGTAAAGTCACAGGATATAAAATCAACATACAGAAATCAGTTGTATTTCTATACACCAATAATGAAGCAGCAGACAGAAAAATCAAGGAATCAATCCCATTTACAGTTGCACCAAAAGCCATAAAATACCTAGGAATAAACCTAACCAGAGAGGTAAAAGAAATATACACTGAAAACTATAGAAAGCTTATGAAAGAAATGGAAGAAGACACAAAGAAATGGGAAAAACACTTCATGCTCATGAATTGTAAGAACAAATATTGTTAAAATGTCAATACTATCCAAAGCAATCTACATATTTAATGCAATCCCTATCAAATTAACACCAGCATTCTGCACAGAGCTAGACCAAACAATTCTAAAATTTGAATGGAACCAGAAAAGACCCCAAATAACCAAAGTAATGTTGAAAAAGAAAACGAAAGCTGGAGGCATTACAATTCTGGACGTCAAGCTGTATTACAAAAGTGTACTCATCAAGACAGTATGGTACTGGCACAAAATCAGTCACATAGATCAGTGGAACAGAATAGAGAACCCAGAAATGGATGCACAAATGTATGGCCAACTGATCTTCAACAAGCAGAAACAACATCCAGTGCTGTCCAGAGACAGTCTCTTCAGCAAATGGTGTTAGGAAAACTGGACAGCAACCTGCAGAAGAATGAAACTGGACCACTTTCTTACACCATACATAAAAATAAACTCAAAATGGATGAAAGACCTAAATGAAGACAAGAAACCCTCAAAATCCTAGAGGAGAAAACAGGCAACAACTTCTTTGACCTAGGCTACAGCAACTTCTTATTATACATGTCTCCAAAGGCAAGGGAAACAAAAGCAAAAATGAACAATTAGGACCCCATCAAGATACAAAGCTTTTTCATGTAGACAGAAAAGAATCAACAAACTAAAAGGCAACCAGCGGAATGGGATATTTGCAAATGACATATTAGATAAAGGTTTAATATCCAAAATCTATAAAGAACTTATCAAATTCAACAGCTAACAAGCAAATAAATCCAGAGAAAAATGGGAAAAAGACATGAACAGACACCTTCCCAAATAAGATATCCAGATGGCTAACAGACACATGAAAAGGTGCTCAACATCACTCATCCTCAGGGAAGTACAAATCAAAACCACAATGAGATATCACCTCACACCTGTCAGAATGGCTAAAATTAACAACTCAGGAAACAACAGATGTTGGTGATGATGTGGAGAAAAGGAAATCCTTTTGCACTGTTGGTGGAAATGCAAACTGGCACAGCCACTCTGGAGAACAGTATGGAGGTTACTCAAAAAATTAAGAATAGAGCTACCAACACAGCAATTGCACTACTAGGAATTTATCCAAAGGATACAAAAATGCTGATTTGAAGGGATGCATGCAACCCAATGTTTATAGAAATGCTATCAGTAATAGCCAAATTATGGTAAGAGCTCAAATGTCCATTGACTGATGAATGGATAAAGAAGATGTAGTATATAAATATACATATCCATATATAATGGAATATTAGTGATCAAAAAGAATGAAATCTTGCCATTTGAAACAACGTGGAAAGAACCAGAATCTATTATGCTAAGCAAAATAGGTCAGTCAGAAAAAGACAAGTATCATATGATTTAACTTATAGGTGGAATTTAAGAAACAAAACAGATGAAAATAAGGGAAGGGAAAGAAAAATAAGATACAAACAGAGAGAGAGGCAAATTATAAGAGTTGCTTAAAGACAGAGAACAAACTGAGGATTGCTGGAAGGGACGGATGTGGAGGTGGACTAAATGGGTGATGGGCATTAAGGAGGGCACTTATTGAGATGAGCCCTGAGTGTTACATATTAGCTGATGAATCACTAAATTCTACTGAAACCAGGAGTACACTGTATGTTACATTACACTATATGTTAACTAACTTGGATTTAATTGAAAATCAGTCAATCAATCAATCAATGAAAAAAGTATTTTTTAATTAAAATGAATTTCTTCCAGGAGAAAAAAATTGAAATGTCAGAAACTTGGATCTATATAAAGAAATGAAGAGCATTGGAGAAGGAATAAGTGAAGGTGTTTTGGATTGAATTATTGCATTGTTCAAAAAATAAATAGATCGATGGAACAAGATAGAAATCCTAGAAATAGACCCATAAATGTAATCAACTGATCTTTGAAAAAGAAGCAAAAGCAATACAATCAGGCAAAGACAGTTTTTTCAAAAAACAGTGCTGGAATGAGTGGACATCCTCATTAAAAAAAAATCTAAATATAGACCTTTCACCCTTCACAAATATTAACTTCAATTGCATCATAGACCTAAATGTAAAACTCAAAACTATAGAACTCCTAGAAAATAATATGGGAGAAAAACCTACATGGCCTTGAGTATAGAGACGCCTTTTCAGATACAACAACGAAAACATGATATGAAAGATATAATTGATAGGCTGGACTTGATTAAAATTTAATACCTCTGCTCTGTTGAAAAAAAAATGTTAAGAGAATGAGAATACAAGAGAAAAACTAGGAGAAAATACTTGCAAAAGACACGTCAGGCTGTTATCTAAAATATATAGAGAACTGTTCAAATTCAACAATAAGAAAATGAACAATCCAATTTAAAAATGGACAAAACACTTCACCAAAGAAGATATATAGATGTCTAATAAGAATATACACATGTTCAGGGGCACCTGTGTGGCTCAGTTGGTAAGTGTCTGGTTTCAGCTCAGGTCATGATCTCTTGGTTCATAGGTTCAAGTCCTGCATTGGGCTCTATGCTGACAGCTCAGAGGCTGGAGCCTGCCTCTGATCTTGTGTCTCCCTCTCTCTCTGCCCTCTCCCCACTGTGCTCTGTCTTTATTTCTCTCTCTCTCTCAAAAATACAAATAAACATTAAAAAAGTTCAACTTTCTATGTCATTAAAGAATTACAAATTAAAACATGCGATTCCATTACACACCTATTAGAAAACCAAAATCCAAAACATTAAAAACACCGGTGCTGGTCAGGATGTAGAGCAATGGGAACTTTCATTCATTGCTGGTATAAATGCATAATGGTACCACTACTTTGAAAGACAAGTTTCCTGTTTCTTACAAAATTAAACATTTCTTAGCAAACACAATGCAGAAATTGTTCCCCTTGGTAGTTACCCAAATGAATTAAAAACTTTTGTCCACACAAAACCCGCACACAGATGTTTAATGGCAACTTTATTCATAATTGCCAAAACTTAGAAGCAACCAAGATGTCCTTCAGTAGGTGAATGGGTAAATAAACCAGACAATAGAATAGTATTCAGCACTAAAAAGAAATGAGTGAACATTTCTTTTCTTAAATGAAAAGACATGAGGAATCTCACATTTTTAACGTTTTAGTAACTGAAAGAAGCCAATTTGAAAAGGTGATAGGATGTATGATTCCAACTATATGATATTCTGGAAAAGACAGAATTACAGAGCCAGTAAAAAGATGGGTGGTTTGCCAGGAGTAAAGGGGCAGCGAGGGATGAATAGGCAGAGCACAGGACTTTTAGGACGGAGAAAATATTCTTTAGGATACGATAATGGTAGATATATATCATTATACATTTGTCCGAAACCATAGACTATATACCACCAAGAAGGAGCCCAAATGTAAACTCTGGACTTCAGGTATAAGTAATGGAATGTGTCACTGTGGTGCAGGATGTCAATAGTGAGTGAGTTTGTGGGGGTGAGAAGGGAGGCAGGGGCAGGGGTTATATGGCAACTTTCTTGGACTTGCCATTCAATTTTGATATGAATCTAAAACTCCTCTAAAAATAAGTTTATTAATTTTATTTATTTTTATGTATTAATATATATTGNTAGATCAAATTAATAAATTAATTTTATTTGTTATTATTTATTAATATCGATTAGTATTTTACTGACACAGGAACACACTATGTTGTGGCACATACAAACAGTGTGTCCAGGATGATCCTAATTTTTTCATAAAAGCTATGTTCATGAGAAAATAAAACACAAAGCCACACAAGAAAGTGATTAAGAGTCAGGATCGTGGTTACTGTGGAAGGCTGAGAAGAACTCTTGTTAGAAAGGGCTACATGGAGGGTCTTTCCAGTGGCAGCGGAGTTCTATTTTCTCTCCTGCCTTGCGTTTATGAGATACTCATCTTATAAATAACTCACTAAGCTTGAGGTTATCCAAGTTTGGTCCCAGATACACAGCATCAGCATCACCTGGAAACCTGTTAGAAATGCACATTTGTAGACCCTGCCTAGGCCAACTGAATCAGAAACTCTAGAGATAGGATGAGAAATCTGTGTCTGGACAGTCCATCCAGGTGTTCAGATGCATGTAAAGTTTGAAAATCATTGCACTGAGCTCTACATTTGTTCTGTGCAGTTTGCTGATTCTACATTTTATCTTACAATGAAAAGGTTAAAAGTTGTTGTTGTTGTTTTAAATTGCTTAGTAAAGTGTTTTTTAGACAAGGATGGGTAGCACCTGGGTGACTCAGCCAATTTAAGCTTCTGACTTTGGCTCAGGTCATAAACTCCTGGTTCGTGGGTTTAAGCCCCATATCAGGCTCTGCACGGGAGGGTGCACTCCGCATTGCAGAGTCTGCTTGGGGTCCTCTCTCTCTCTCCTCTCTTTCTCTCTGCCCCTCTCCAGCTTGTGCTCTCTCTCTCTCTCTCAAAAGAAACTTTAACTTAAAAAAAAGGGGGAGTTCAAGGGGGGAACTTATTACATATTTAGTTATATATCTAGCTACAAGTTTTATAAACACAAAAAATAAACTTAAATGTAGGCATTTTCCAAATTGTCTTTCCTAGAATACTAGTATCCTACCTGATGTTAATAGGTATTCCAAGGAAAATTCTCAGTAGTCAAATAAATTATAAAAGATATCTTAGAATTACAAAATTAGTAGCCTAAATATTACAAGAGTTCTTCCATGTTTACCTTTACCCAGTATTTCCCATTAAAAAAAAAACAAAAACAAACTCTGAATGTTTTCTTCCTCGAATTCCTATTAACACCTGGCAACCATGGTGTGTTCCAGCCAGCTTGCGCAGAGATCCAATTGGGCTCCTCTCTTCCCAGCTCTGTGTCCAGTGACATTGGGTTGGCAGCTTGAAATCAGCTATGGTGAGAGTACGGATGCCATAGATATCAGCAACCATTACATATCAAGACTCTACTTACCCTCTGCAGGCTGGTTGTAAAGCGATTTTCATCACGCCACCCTGGCAGACTCAATGTTATAGGACACAAGAAAATTCTGCTTTACATTACTTCATTTTATTGGAATCTGGCTGTCCTCAATAATTTTAAATTTGTTTTCTTCTTCATTTATAATTCATAAAATTAAATTAAAATGTTATTATTCCTAGCATACTAGAATTTATCTGTAAAAATTTTTAACACTGAGAATAATGCTGGAGAATAATAGAAGTTGAGGAAGCCAAAGGAGTAGAAAGTCATCTCCTGCAGTGTTGCCGTACAAGTGTGGAAATCTGAGGGTAGAACGAAACATTTCTAGTATTTGCAAAGCAGCAGAAGGAGACAATTGTAAAATTTTATGTTTCTGCGATACTACTTTTCTTAGCTGGCATCAAGTTCTAATTATTTTTTTCTCCAGCTGCAACAAGTGCTAATCCTATCCGGGAGAAATAGTTCCACTTACCCACAGGACAGTGTATCAAAGTAGTTCTAGACTGGTATATTTTTGGCTAAGATGACCAAGGTCCTAAAGAACGTTGTCCCATCCATGTAGAAGCAGTAAGCAACTTCCTCTGTCAGACTGGTTTAAAATACAGTTCCCGTAAACACCATCCTTGATGGCACATACGTCATTCCTTTATCCACTCTCAGCTACTTTTATACAGACTCTTCAGAAATTAAAATGTGGTGGACGAGTGGGACAGGGGCCAGTGGTTGGAGATTTCTGAACAGGTGGTGGCCTGCCAGAGTGTGATACTTAAAGCTCATCTTTATAATGGAAGATTCAAATTATTCATTAACCTTGTAACAAAAGAGACAGATGTTATATAACCAAAGTGCCCCCTTGCCAGCCTGAGTTGCTGGCAGCCACCCTCCTTAAACAGAATTAGAACACACCACACAGATAAACTATGTAGCATGCATCTATGAAAGCAGAAGTGGGAATCCCAGCAGCAGGAAAACAAACCCGTTGCCCAGCAACACTGTGGCCATGTGCTGTACAGTAACACTGAGCCCAACCCTTGAAGCAGGACTCCAATTCCTCATCCATGGAGTCATGCATACCAGAATTACAGGCTTGCATGCCATAGGTTTCTTAGTGAAATAGGAAACTCTGATTGTGAATTGTACCCTGGGCTTTCCTCACACACAGTAGTAGAAACTGACCATGAGTTCAAGCAGAATTCTCCTTGCCACATGACTGTTCAGGGATGATGCCCGGCCATTTACTGACACATGGTAAATCACAGTGAGAATAGACACAAACTATATTACCATGTTGATAGTAGCATCTACATCCTTATTATAAATTTGTATCATTTTATTTTCATAAATAAATTTAAAGTGTAATAGACACTAAATCATATTTAAATGTGATTCTGGGGAACATTAAATAAACAGTTGAGATTTTATAATTCAACCTCCTCATAACACACATACACATTCAGGGGGACCCGCAGAAACTATGAAGATGAGTGAGTGTTACCAAAAGTCAAGCCCACTTCTAGTCATTTCCTCTACTGTCAAAATATCTCAGACATATAAAAGCTCCATTTGTTTTCGGTAATTATCCTGGATGTCTCTATGCTGACAGGTGAACTTCAAACATCTTTTTAGGCTCATGTGAGAAGTATACATCGAAGTTATTTCATAATGAGACCCACGGGAGTTGAAGATTCCCTAAGTAATTCTCAGGACTTTTTAAAGTCTCTGATCACTACCATTTGCTTCCAAACTTTAACTCTTTATCTGACTTTTAAAAACACAGGGGGTGCCTAGGTGGCTCAGTTGGTTAAGCGTCCGACTTCGGCTCAGGTCATGATCTCACAGTTTGTGGGTTAGAGCCCTACATAGGGCTGGCAGTCAGCACAGAGCCTGGAACCTGCTTCAGATTCTGTGTCTCCCTATCTCTCTGACCTTCCCCTGCTCACGCTGTCTCTCTCTCTCTCTCTCTTTCTCTCTCTCTCTCTCAGAAATAAAGTATTTAAAAAAATTTTTTAAACCATAGCTATCTACATCCAAATTTCAGAAAAGAGTATTTTCTAATCTTGGTGATATTCTGCCTTCATCATAATAGCTACCAAATACTGTCGCACTTTTTCAGTTACTTTATTTACATTATTTTATGTATTTATTACAATGACCCTATGGAATCGATAGCTTACAGATAAGAACACTGAAACTCAGAAAAATTACAGAACTTGCCAAGGGATGCATAGTCAGCAAGAGGTAGAGCTGAGATTTTAACTGTCTTCCTAAAACTGTTCAGCGTTCCCACTTCAATATCTTCCCACAACATGACAAAAAATATTCACTGCTCCTCTTAACTCTGGCTTCTTAAATTTCTTGAGTCAGCAAGACATAGGCACTGTATTCCAACGTTCTCGTGAAAATCAAGAACAAGAAAATAATGATCCTAGTTTGTTTATAATCTTCTAGGGTATCCCTGCTGGGAAGGAACCCAGTGAAAAAAGACTGAACTGCCTCCCAGATTCCCTTCCGAGAGTGTAGTTCCGAGGCAGCCATTGCTGCATTGTAACTGAGACGGGCTGACTTTTGTGCTATCTCTGTGAGATCTGTCCTGACACTCAACATTTCCTGGCCCTTAACTTGATGAATGTTGGCACAGCACAGTGGCCGTTGCTTGCAGGAACCTTAATGAATGATTGCATTCTGATTGACTTCTAGCCCAGACAAAATGCTGAATATATTCACTTTCAACACCCAGTGGCTCTTCCATTAATGCCTGGCTGAGTTTTACATGTAGTCCCTAATAAATGTAGCATTAGATTCAGTCACAAAATTGCACACCATCAGATATGACTTGCGGCACGTAGAGAGAGACCAAGATTACAGGTGTAGTCCCTACCCTTCAATTTTGCTGTGAATCTAAATCTACTGTTAAAAACAAAAGTGTCTTTAAAAAACAATAGATGTAAATTTACAACTGTAGGTTGAATGTATGTGCCTCAAAATGGTAACCAAATGAAAATTAGAACAAAAAGAGTGTGAATTTTTCTTGGTAATCAAGAAAGTTTGTATCACTAATTTTTTATATCACTCCTAGGAATAAAATGTTTTTCCATCTTTGTTAGGTGTGTCTACACAATAGCAATACCTTGTGTGTCCTAATAAACAAGAAAAACTGAATCTAAATAAAAACTTCAGAGGTGGAGGTACAGAGGAAAGTCCAGTGTGAGGAAGTGTCAGACAGCACTTTCAAATATCTGCATAAACGGTGAATGTGGAATGCTGGAAAGAGTCCAGGACTTTATCTGTGTGTCCTTAGGCAAATAATTGTATATTGCAAGTCTCTTTCCTCATCTGTAGATTGGGGTTAACAGTATTACCTTTTTCAGGGATTGTCATGAGAGCTAAATCAGGTGGTAACTGTGGAAATATTGTGTAATATCTACAGTCCTATATAAATTCTAATGTTTTTTAATATGATAGGGAAAACTTGTGGTTATTTGGCTGATGCTCCAATTTTTCAGTCATAGTGTGTTTTTTAAGTCTTAGGCAAGGAAGACAATAGGGTGGCCCATTTGTTTATAGATATTATTTAATAACAAAATCCCAAAGAACACATCAGAAAAGGTACTTTTCAAAGGATTCCATTCAGCACATCTGTTTGGCAATACTCTTCCTGCTCTTTCTTTTCTAAGTGTTTTTTAAATATAAGTATATATACTTAATGAAAAATTAGAAAACATACAAAAAAGACCATGAAAAATTATTCATAATACCACCCAGACATCAACAGTATTATTAATTACCATTATTAGTTTTAGACATTTGTCTATATACTTCTTTTTTTTAATCAAAAATAGAACCATATTCCATATTGAATCTTGTGTTTCTAAAAAGTTTCTAAAATTTTTTTAACTTTTATTTATTTTTGAGAGACAGAGAGACAGAGCATGATTTGGGGAAGGGCAGAGAGAGAGAGAGAGAGACAGACAGACAGAATCTGAATCAGGCTCCAGGCTCTGAGCTGTCAGCCCAGAGCCTGATGCAGGGCTCAAACTCACAGACAGCAAGATCATGACCTGAGCTGAAGTCAGATGCTCAGCTGACTGAGCCATCTAAGTGCCCTTAACTTTTCTTTATAATAGTAATAAATACTGTTATTTTTCCTTTTTCTGTGCCAAACAATATTCCTCAAAAATATTATTATAGATAATCTCAAGTATAACATTTTAATGTATGGCAAAAATGCATTTCCCTAACCATTTTTCTACTAATGGATATTTTACTTACAGTATTTTTGTCATAGAATTCTGAAAAAGTAACATATATATTACATATATATAGTTTATATAACATATATATATATAACAAATCTAAATCTTTGTGCAATCTGTCCCCAAGAGGTGAAAATACTCTGAGAGAGAATATGAGCTTTTCTAAGGCTATGGAAGAAGAATGACTAAGTGGTTTCTCTCATCAGTTGGTATACATTTACATATCCACCAACCAAGAGAAGGTCCATTTCAACAAACACTTGTTAACATTGGCTATTACATTTTCAAAAGCATTTGTTCCTTGTTAGCCAGAAAAAGATTTCTCATTTTAATTTTATTTCTAAAGATGTTGAGATTGAGTATTAATATTCTTAATAATTTATTTGTCTAATTGATCTATCATGGTAGTGAAAATCTCTCACAATAATTAAATTTTGCTAAAACTACTCTGAATTTCTGAAAGCTTTCACCTTCTCTATTAGTGATACTACAATATTCCATGCCTGAGAATTTTTCAACATTTTTCTCTTTGTTACTAATTTTACCATCTTTTGATTAAAATGAACTTCTTTATAGAATTTAATGTTTTTGCTATAAATTCCATCTTATGGGGGCGCCTGGGTGGCTCGGTTAAATATCCAACTTCAGCTGGGATCATGATCTCATAGTTGCTTGGGTTGGACCTCATAGGGCTCTGTACTGACAGCTCAGAGCCTGGAGCCTGCTTCAGATTCTGTGTCTCCACCTCTTTCTCTGCCCCAGCCCCACTCACACTCCTTCTCTTCCTCTCAAAAATAAATGAACATTTAAAAAAATTCCACTGTATATAGTACCAACACTGCTTTCTTTTGGCTTGTATTCGTCTTGCACTTATTTGCCAATATTTCCAAATACATGTGTTTTAGGTGAGAAAATTATAAATAGTATATCACTGGATTTGCTCTTTCATTGAGATGTTTAACTAATACACATTTTTAAATAAGAATTTCTTTTTTATTGAGAAATCATTGCTATATAACATTATATTAGTTTTAGGTGTGTGACATAATGATTCAACATTTATATATATTGCAAAATGATCACCACAGTAATCTATTATCACAGATAGTTACAAATTTTTTTCTTTGTGATGACAACCTCTAAGATCTACTCTCTTAACAATTTTTAAATATACGATTCAGTATTATTAACTATAGTCACTGTGCTATACTTATTTTATAACTGAAAATTTGCTCCTTTGACCACCTTTCCCATTTCATCTACCCCTCACCCTTGTTTCTGGAACAACCAACCTGTTCTCTGTATCTATTTCAATGTTTTTTAAGATTCCACATACGAGCAAGATTATATGGTACTTATTTTTTTTCTGTCTTACTTATTTCACTTAGCATAAGACCCTCAAATTTCATCCATGTTGACACAAATGACAGGATTTCATTCTTCTTATGGTGAATAATATTCCATATTATAAACGTACCACATTTTCTGTAACCATTCATCTATTAATGAACACTTAGGTTGTTTTCATGTCTTGGCTATCATAGATAATGCTGCAATGGACACGGGTAGGCATATGTCTTTTCACTAAGTGTTTTCTTTCCCTTTGGGTAAATACCCAGAATGGAATTGCTGGATCATGTGATAGTTCCATTTTTAGGTTGTGGAGGAACCTCTATACTGTTTCCCACTGTGATTGAACCAACATTCCCACCAACAGTGCAAGAGACAAGGGGTCTCTTTTCTCCCCATTGTCACCAACACCTGTTGTTTCTTTTTGATAATGCCTTTCTAAGAGGTGTAAGGTGATCTCATTGTGGTTTTGATTTGCATTTCCCTGATGATGTTGGGCATTTTTTCATGTGTCTGTTGGCCATCTGGATGTCTTCTTTGGAAAAATTTCTGTTCAGGTCCTCTGCTCACTTTTTAATCAGATTGTCTGACTTTTGCTATTGAGTTGTTTAAGTTCTATCTATATTTCAGATATTAACATCTTAGCAAATATATGATTTGCAAACATTTTCTATCATTAGGTAGGTTGTCCTTTCATTTTATTGATAGTTTCCTTTGCTGTGCAGAATACTTTTAGTTTGATAGAGCCCCTCATTTAGTTTTGCTTTTGTTGACATTCTTTTGGTGTCAAATCCAAAAAAGTCAATGCCATGATTGATGTTAAAAGGCTTACTGTCTATATTTTCCTCTAGGAATTTTATGTTTTCAGGTCTTATGTTCAAGTCTTTAATGCATTTTGAGTTACAAAAAAGTGGTCTAATTGTTAAATAGTGGTCTTATTTCAGACTTTTGCATGTAGCTGTCCATTTTCCCAAAATCATCTATTGAAGAGACTGTTCTTTCGCCATTGTACATTCTTGGCTCCTTTGTTTCCATTAATTGGCCATATATACATGGGTTTATTTCTGGACTCCCTATTCTGCTCCGTTGATATATGTGTCTGTTTTTATGCCTATACCATACCATTTTTATTACTATATCCTTGTAATATATTAACTAATATACATTTATTGGTCTAATTTAGTACTTGGTCATGCCACTACAAGTATGTATTTTCTTTTCATCCTTTTAAAAATATTTGCCAGCTGATTTTCCCCTATTTATTTTCCCTACATAGAGATTTGATGGAGGGGATTGGGTGTGTGTTTCTTTGTTTTTGTTGCTGTTTATATCTTTGACTTGCAAAGAAAAATATCTATACTTATCCTGTAAGTAAGTACCTTAAGCTTTTCAATGACAGATATAAAATTAAAGTAACCATAAGAGTTAGATAGAACTGCCACTGATAGAGAATAAAATGTTTTGTGCCCTGTTTTGAATATTCTCCAATTTTTAGATTTTAATTTCATTTTTCCTGCACTTTTCCTTATTTAATAAATTATGCAATAAAACACAAATTTTGTAATCCATGTGGTATTTTAGACAAAATTATTAATCTAATCGTTTTTACCAATAATCTAGACTTGTTTCTTTTTGTAACCACTATTTCCTTTGTCAAGAAAACCTTGATACCATTTACATTGTTATAACTCAGATTTTCAAATTATGTATTTGTGTTGTCAGGATAGCATATTTTTAATTCAAACATACCAAAGAATACCATTCTGTTGCTCTCACACATTGATAACCACTGGGATTTTTAAGGATTTCACTGGAATATGCCCAGTTTTTTTTTTTTTTTGCCCTGTTTTCATAAAAGTGATCTATAATTTATTTAAATATATTCAAGCTTTTGGAGCTGAGTATATCAGTTTTGCCATGATGGAGTTTTCATTTTTCCTTTGATCACAGTTCTTGATTCATCCTTTCTATTTTTCTATTTATAGAATTCTATTTTATATAGGTTAACCTTTTGATGGGTCATCTACATCTCTCATTTTTCTCCTCTTAATCTCTGAATTATGGGTGAATATATTTAATTCATCTTTTATTTCATCAATTCAACTTTCATCATTTTACTTCCACTGATTTCATTTTCTCTATTCATTAAACAATTAGGTTTCCCTTATACATGCAATACTTCCAGAACATAGATGGTTGGATTGTTTTCTCTTTCCATAATGCCCCATATCCACATTTCATATCCTCTCTCTCTTTCTCTAAGATTCAATGATTTTTCATAAGTCTGATGGTTTTTGTAATTATTCATCCTACAGAGAAGAATCTGTTCTCACTTAGTAGTGGCTTATAATCAAATATAAGACTGATAGAATTGATATGGGTCCCTGCTTAAAGTTTTTACATTTTTAAAGACCATAGTTTAAGGCAGAATAAGTTAAAAAATAAAGACGAAATTACATTCACAGTAAATTTGCACAGTATGTTCATAGATTCATAAGTGTAGAGGAAGGGGGGAACTAAAGTCATAGACAATTATAGCAAAGAACTTCGTTTCAGCACTTGTATGGATGCCCTCCTAGAAAAGCAGGCTTTGGCATCACCAAATTCCTCAAGGGTTGCAGCTTCTGTTATCCAAAACATTTCCTATCTTCCAACAACTCACTATTTGTTCTATCTGCCACCTTGCTCACCATCCACTCCTGTCGGATCTTCCTGTAATTTACTGAGCACTGAACTAATCACTGGCAGCATGCTGGAGGGAAGCAGATCTTTCCTACTCTTGAGGAACTGGTGGAGGATGCAAGCTGAAAGAAGTGTGATTCAACATAATATGACAAGGTCTATTATATGTAAATATTGGGTACTTTGACAGTTTAGTGAACACACACATATTATCAGGTTGTAATATACCACATGTAAGTAAAACTATTTATATAGAGCTACTAACTGAACTCACTTTGATTGAATTGATCTTTGAATATGTTGAGACAAACTTATTTGCTGGTTTGGCTTCACTTGTTTTGTTTATATCATTAACCATTGGGTTATTTTGTTCTTAATAAAATATCACCTCTTTTCTCCTCTCTAAGACATCTTATGCCAAAATCAGGGTAAGAAACTGTTATTTTCTCCTTATATCTTCATCTGTCCACATATCTCAAAAACTTATTTAAACAGTTGCATCCAATGAGGTTCGAAGGCCGGAGACAAAACAATCAACTTGTTCTACTCATGCATTGATCTGTAAAGCAATTTGCACAATGAAACAGCCAACCTGTATCCCCAAACTGTCTACGCCTAGATACCATCTTCTTATAGTTTGCATAGACTCTTACGTCATCACCTTGAGCAAATTGTTTAATAAGTCAAACATGAATTTAAAAATTTTANCCCCCAAAATGTGCTATAGAATCAATAGAATTCCAGTCAAAGTCCAGCAAGATTTTTCTTTTGAAATCCTTAAGCTGATTCTAAAATGCATATGAAAGCATTGCAATAGCAAAAAAAATTTTTACAAAAGAACAGAGTTGGAAGAATAACAATACATTATTTCTAGACTTTTTATAAAGCTATAGGAATTAAACAATGTACTAGAGAAACAATAAACATGTAGATCAATGGAACACAGTAGAAAGTACAGAAACAGACCCACATGTATATGGTCAGTTGATTTTTGATAAAGGTGGTGTAAAAGCTATCCAATGATGAAAGGATAATCTTTTCAACTAATGGGCTGGAACAACTAGCTATCCATCTTCTTTTTAGTTATCTTGATCTATACCTTGTACCTCATACAAAAATTAACTTAAAATGGATCATATACCTCCAGTAAAACCTAAAATCATAAAAGTTTTAGAAGAAAACAGAAGAAAATCTTTGTGACCTGGGGTTAGCCAAAGATTTTCAGGCATGACAGCAAAAGCACAAACCATAAAAGAAAAATGACAAATTGGACTCCATAACAATTAAGAACTACTTTAAGAGAATGAAAGCTTGGCCACATACTGAAAGGCTATGTTTGTAATATACATATCTGATTTGGAAAAAAAAAAAAACTGTCTGGCGCCTGGATGGCTCAATCAGTTGAGCATCCAACTTAGGTTCAGGACATGATCTCACAGTTCGTGAGTTCAAGCCCTATGTTGGGCTCTGTGCTGACAGCACGCCTGGAGCCTCCTTTGGATTCTGTGACTCCTCTTTTTCTACCCTTCCCCTGTTCATGCTGAGTCTCTCTCAAAAACAAATAGACATTAAAAAAATTATTAAAAAGACAAAAACATGTAAATAACCTAATTCAAAAAGATCTCTCAAAATTCTCTCTCAAAATAACAAAGCAAATAACCCAATAAAACAAATGGGCAAAAGATTGAAACAGATATTTTATCAAAGAAGATATACAGATTTAAATAAATATTTATTAAATAAATAAATAAATAAAAAGATTTAAATAAAATGTGAAAAGATATTCACCACCATTTATATCTAGGGAAATGCATTAAAATTACAATGATATAATACTAAATACCTATTAGGATAGCTAAAATATATTTTTTAATATCAAGTTCTGGTGAGAATATGGAGCAATTAATGATGGGAATGCAAAGTGGTAAAGTCAATATGTAAAACAGCTTGACAATTTCTTAAAAGGTTAAACATACACTTAAAAGAGTCTGTAATCTGACTCCTAGGTATTTACCCAAGTGAAATGAAAACCTTTGTTCATACAAATAGCTCTATGCAAATGCTTATAGCTGCTTCCCTGTAATCACCACAAACACTGGAAACAACCCAAATGTCCCTCAGCTAGGGAATGGATAAACAATGGTGTGGCCATGCAATGGAATACCATTCAGTTATAGACAGGAATGAACCACTGATACCACAATTTGACTGATTCTCAAATGTATTATGTTAAGCAAAAGAAGCCAGACTTAAAAAGCTATAGATGGTATTATTCCATTTATATGACATTCTTGCAAAGTCAGAACTATAGGGAAACAAAAGAATTCAGTGGTTGCCAGAAGCTGGAAACGGGGAAGAGGGGCTTAACTGCAAAGGGCTATGGGGGAGTTTTGAGGATGATAGAATTATTTTATATATTGACTATGGTGGTGATCATCATCACAGGGATGTATGTATTTGTCAAAACTTGCTGAAACACTGCACTACAAAGAGCAGATGGGGGGTTGAGGGAGTGTGAAGGGAGATATTCCAAAAAATATCAAGATGGAAGGCCAAGTTTAGAGGTGTTAAGGAAGCATGAAGAATAATAGAACTAGGTACATGGACCACAAAGGCCAGGTAAGAATTATGTCAGCCATTTGTGACCTTAGCTTTTTGATATATTGTTTCTTGAGCAAGTTACTTAACCTCTCTAACATCCATATCTTCTTTTATGAAATGCAGGTACGTAAGATTCACTTCATGGGGAACTGTATGGCTAAATGAGTAAAAGTATATGCTTTGCACAGCAGTTGGTACATAAGGATTATTCTAAGTAAACAGTAACTGTAGAAGATACCTCGGTGCCCAGTATCTTATCCCCTAGGTCCCCTCTGAATTCAGCCACAGAGAGGGTGGACAAATTTATGTGTCTCAGACTCATGATGCACTGATACCATCCCATCTCATGAAAGAGCCTCGGATCTTTCTGCATTCTGCCTCAGGTCCTGGAAACACTGCGGGGCCAGTTGGAAGTTCAGCCTGAAAGGTAGGGGAGTTCAGACTCCTAAAATCACACTCTGCAAAAGGCTAATAGCAGTTTCTTGTCCTTCAGAACTGTGGAGATTCCAGCAGAATAGAAGCCCCTTGCCCACAGCAGTGACCATAATAATGTACCTTCATATTGTCTTCCTCCCACCCATCTCCTACTTCTTACTCCCTCTCTCCAGCTTTCTGAGATCACCTCTCAAATCAACTGTCTCTCCCACTGCCCCACTTCAACTTCTGCTTTCATAAAGACCCAAACTGACACACAAGCTTATCACCAGAAAGGTGCAGTTTTAAATCGATGCAGTAACTTAATGAAATGTCCATTCCTCATGCTCCCAACCTTACTGTGTCCTCTTCCACAAGTGCTATTTAAGCTGTGGTGTGTAACTTGCTGTTTCCTCATTATCCCACTCTGCAATCTCACCCAGCTGTGGAGTACAGAATTTACACATGCTGCCTGCTGCTTCCTGTCACAGTTCTGTTCCCCTCTGGGCCCCTCCACCAGAAAACCTCTGCTTGACAGTGAGTGGGACCCCTGTTCTCCCATCTCCAATCCCCACTTCTTCCCTTCCCGTGTCTAGCTTCTCCGCATTCACGACACCATCATATCATTGAGCTACTCTGTAAATGGGTCCCTACAGACACAGACTTAGCATCAGTGTGCACAGGAAGCTTTCAGTATCCATACAGAGCAGGACAGTGGAAAGAACTCAAGTAGAAACAGCTGCCACGTCCCAAGAAATTAATGCTTTGAGGTTCTCTACACATCTTCTGCTGTTTCCTTTCCCTCTCACCCCCATTCATAGTTATTTGGAAAACAGCTCATAGCTGTAGGCAACACTACTTACAAAAGAAAATTTAACCCAAGGCTGTGTAGCAAATAAGTCCCATTGTAACAAGATTTAACAAATACAAACACAGTGTTGAAATATTGTTGTATCCTGTAAAATGAAATTATTATCTATATATGGCACTCCACATCTGGTTATGACACCAGGCTATGCTTTAGGTGGTTTTACAGCCTATACCAGCACTGTCTAACAGAATTTCCTGCAACGATGGAGAGGTTTTACATCTGCACTGGCCACTGAGCATTTAAAATGTGGCTGGTGAGACTGAGGCATGGAACTTGCAACTTTATTTAATTTTAATTAATTTTAATTTAATAGCCTCATTTGGCCACTCGGGAATACTGTATTGAACAGGCCTATGGTTTCATCACCAAGTATCACAGAAATTAAACTTCTGTCTCCTAGGAGAATTATTTTTTGTTGGTGTTTTCTTCTGGTTTTTTTGGCTGGGGTTGACTGAATATGATTTTTCTGGGTAATGCTGGCACTTGAATTTCAATCCCATTGAATGTAATTATAAGTATATAGAAAAACGTTCACGCTTTTAGATCTATCCACATCCCAAGAGTCATAAACAAGCCATTTTTCCTTTTAAAACCTTTCAAGAACACAAACAAAAGCTAAAGGCCTCTTGGCCTATTCCTCAAAAACCGAATATATGGTTTGAGAGCAGCCTTCACTTACTCTCTGTCTCCCTCAAGAAGAATAGTTTTAAGGAGATGGTTAAATAACTCTAAGCCTCTCACATTATTGTTTCTCTGATTTGGAAATACAATGAATCCCCAACGGTGCCCTGACCTGCTTCTTTATCTATGGCCCATATCATTGTTGAAAACCTAAAGACATTCATGATATTTTTTCTAGACAACCTAACCTACTTAGAAACTATCAGAATGCAAGCAACTGATGACATCAAGTAGCTTGTTGCGATCAGTAAAAGTGTAGTGTAAGTTAAGGTCTTAATCTGCCTGTTTACAAAAGCTGCACTCTCAGGTGTCAAGGAACTTTGTAAGGACAATGCACTCATCTGCATAAAGCCCCTTTTTTCTGTGTTCTCTTGCAACATCACATGGTACCGAAGACATCTGCCTGCTTGCACCTCTTTCCGCCCCCGCCTTCCCGTAGTGTGTGCTCTTTGTTTTGGTCTTCCCTCCGAGACCATTCTTTCTTCTATTCTGTCTGGGTTGTCTTCTGCCTCCACTGTTGGCAAGTTTTCTCGTTATTCTCCCACACTTCTTACTCTCTATCTCTGCAGAACAGAATCTGCCCCTATCTCTAGCCCAGCTCTCATCTCTAGGCTGATGACTCCCAAAACTGAGCCCTTCTCATAAATTTCAGACCATGTTCTGCAGTCCTAATGCCCAGACATCTCAGTGCTATGCCGGCTCTAGAACTTGACTCGTCATGTGCCTCCCATAGACAGGTCCTCATCCTGACAGTCATCTAGACCAAGAAAATGGGCCTTCATCCATCCCTCTTTCCTCACCTCTGATAGCTGACAAGTAAAGTTTCCTATCATCATCACTTTACATCAGTTTCTAGACAAACCGCAGCCTCTTCATTCAGCTCCAACTCCACCTTTCATCACTTGGAAACAACTTGCACTGTCACCATCTACATCTTCCCAATTTATTGCTTTTAAATCACTCCCCTTATCCAAAAACTTCAGTGAATCCCCATGACCCACTCAGTATTGAATCTAAACCCCTCAGCTTTGCATTCAAGAGCCTTATTCTTGATATTACCCCCCACTTCTCTACGATAACTTCCTTCCTAATATAACTTCTGTTCCTCCAGGCTGCAGTTTCCCACCACTGAACTTTTGCCCACAGAGCTTCTCCCCACCTCTTTGCCCCCAAATGCCTTATCCCTTCATGCTATCTACCCAACTCTGGCTCATTTCCGGTCCTAGCTCAGTCCACCTTCTCCATGTGACCCTTCAGGTGTTAGGCCTCTTCTGATCTTGAAAACCAAATATCGCCCACATCACTCACATGTCATTTATTGTTAGTTGACTGGTGTGCATATCTGTGTATGAAAGTCAGAATACATGTAAAGGACTTAGCATGGTTCCTGGCACACACAGTAAATGCTCAATCACTATTAGCAATTAACAGTATGAGTATTCTTATTATTACTACTGCTAATATTATTTTCATGGCAATGACCTACCAATACACTCTACAGGGTCTAGCATTGTGTCATGGAATTAATACGTGCTCAGTAAACATAAATCCTGTAAAGTAATTTTTATGCATGGATACTTTGCAAAGCAATTCACAGAAGCATAGAAAGAAGTGAGTGATGGAGGGGGCTTAACTAACTATTATGAGTGTGGAAAATAGATTTTGCATTGAAAATTCTTTTATGAAAATCTTTATCCAGTCTGTGTAAACATCCAAATTATAATATATTTAGTCTCTTCTCAGAGATAACAGCGCTCCTCCTACCCATCTGTCATGTCAGGTTGCACTGAGAAAATGCTAATTTACCTTTTTGATATACCATTTGACAATTCCTAGTTTCAGATATCACACGCAAGGTTGCACATCAGTGAATCAAATCTGAGTCCATATTGTCAAGTTCATATTTAGAATAAAATTATGTTGCATCTTTCATATAAACTTAAAAGTAAAGTTGTATATCAAATGAGTGTGTGCATGTAACTTGAATGCAGAAGATAAAAGTAAGGCAAAGAAAGACATTATTATCTTAAAGGCTATGAAATTACTGAACCAACTCAGTTGATTTATGGAGGAAGGTTTAACCAGCTTCAGCTGAACCTTTGCAGTGCAACTTCTGGATGCCCTTCCATTAATTCATTAAATAAAAAGAGCATTCTTTTCATTCTAATTATCTTAGCTACACATGTTAAATATGCTAAAAGCTAAACACAAGCAATAATATTCCTGTCATTTTTTTCATCTGCCAACTCCTCAGAAATAATTAAACTATATTGAGAGAAGTAATTCTTCACTCAAAATGATTTTTACCAATGCAAAGGAAGCAGCATGCAATAAAAATTCATATAACTTAGTCATTTGGTACAAAAATAGAACTAGAAAAGCATTAACAGCAATTTAGTTCAATACAAAAGAGAAAATGCCTGTGTTTACTTTAATTTCATAGGATAAATATATATTTCAGGTTTGCCATATTCTTAAGGAATTTGGAGGGGTTTTCATGACTAATTTTATTGTAATCACAGGTATTTGGAGATTTTAAAGTTTTTGAATCAAGAATATAAATTTTGAACTTATTTGAATCAAAAAATATTAACATGGTTTCTGAGCTCCAAAACAAATAATAGAGTGAGGCAAAGAGTCACAGATATGAGAAACAGCTTCAAGCAATAAAAGACCCAAATGGGAGTTCTAAGGTGCTACAATGACAGAAGAGATCACAGTTTTCTGGGCACTGAAAGGGAAAGACTCATTTTAAGAACATCCTCGGCCTCTCATGCTCAGTAGATATGTAGATAGGTAAGTGGGTAACTAGGTAGGTAGATAGAAGATAGACTTATGAAGGGTTGGCTGGCTGGCTGGCTGGCTGGGTGGTAGATGGAAAGAAAAGTTACAATTCCTAGATTCTCTACAATGTGACAGCTTGTACACAAAAGTCATCTTGGTTCATGCATGAACTTTCTCAGCCCCTTAACATTTTGTGTCACTGAGTAACAAAAGCTGAACACGATACAATAACGCAGCTAACTGCAGCAGGCTGCAAACAGACACAGTACTATGCCCAGTGAAACAAGCACTATCTTGGAAGCACTTTGTGGGATGTTTTCCTCCTCTTGTGTGCAAAGCCTGAAACTATTCTTCAAACTGCCACTTATCTATCTTTTCTTATTTCCATAATCCAGATGCTTTGGCCCTCTCTTACATTCACCTCCACCCAGCTTCATTCATCTTTTCTCCCCAAAAGGTGAAATTTAAATTGCACTGTAGTGCTCTTTTTCAAAGAGTATTGCATGTCTTTTTAGCTGAATTAAGAGTTTGTAATTAGTATTATTATTTTTTGTTATGCACAGGTTATAAGTTGTACAGGTTTGGAATTACCTGCCCCAATTCTATTTTTCCATTAAGCTTTGTTATTTTTCAGAGATGATTTTGCCAAACATGAGGTTTTTCAGAAAAATGTGTATCATTTGATAGCAGAAGAAACAGCTATATTCTCTTTTAGAATTTCTCAATAACATATTTTATCCTTCAAAATCCTTACTCATCAAAAGGGTGATTACCAAAAATTATTTTTCTCAAAAACATTATTTGATATTAATTGGTTAAGTCATTAAAATTTCCTATTCTACCAATAATCTGTGATTTACAATGTTCTACCTATCTAATTACAGCACTATGACTCATCTCTTCTGTTTCATTGCACAAGACTTCTTTTAAAAGATAAAAGGTTTTTGTTCACCTGTCATCTCTCTTTTCACTGCTTTCTCTTCATTTCCCATGTTGGCCCCAGTCATGTGGACTTTGGGTTGCCAGTCACCTGCCTGCTATCTTTCTGACATATTTTTGCAAGTATTTTTGGCATATCACGGTGCACCAAGCTTGCCCTTTCTCTCACATAGGCTACATACTTTAGCGCTTTCCCCCTCAACTGAACTCTTCCATCTGTCTAATAAGCAATTAATTCCCTTGGCAAAAAAAAACTAGGCATCGTGGTAGCTTTTAATATATCAGTTTTTAATACATCAAGAGAATGCTTATGTCCAATTCAAGTGGTACTTCTAGAGCTGTTTTATTCTTTTATTTATTTATTTATTTTTGCTGTTGTTTGTTCAGATTACTAGGGTTTTTTGTTTTTGTTTTGTGTGTGTGTGTGGTTTTTTTGTTTTATGTCAGCCACTCTACAACACTGACACACTGTCCAGAAACTCGATGCATTTGACACTTGGTAAACTGGGGTTTCACATCCTTGGCGAGTTCTTCCTAAATAGCTATCTAACAATCTGTAAAAAGAAGAAATATGAATTTAAATTATAATCTGTAAGTGACTGATGTGTGAGAAGATATTTCATTGAATCGTTTGTTCCCAGAGTAAACACTCATTCCCATCCTGTGTCAAACACAGTGCAGGTTGCTGAAAGTACAAATAGGACCAAAAATTTCAGGGGTCTTATTGTCTCAGTGTTTATAATCTGGTAGAGAAAAAAATATAAGGAAAGCAATATAACATAAGAGCTAAAATGCAAAGTTTCATGAGAGTAGATGAGAAGGGCAGATACTTTGAATTTGTAGGTCAGAGGAAGAGTCATGTAAATGGAAACGTAAAGGGAAAATAGGAATTAGTGAAAGTCAGAGTGAGAAGTTTTTGAAGCAGAGGGAATAGCAAGGGTGAAAATTACTGTATCTGTTAATGACTGTAAGCATGCAATTGTTCTCATTGTATTCATCTCTCGCTCCACTAGATTCAGGACAGATTTGTCTGATCAGTGCACTGCTATATATCTACCTCCCGGCAAAGTGCATATACAGTGATATATGGTAGGAGCTCTCTAAATATTTGTGGAATGAATGAATAAATTTAATATAGTCCTGTTATTTCTGCTTACAGCTTCCAATCAGGAACTCTGGTTAGTAAAATCTGATGATAAAACTTGAGGGTTTGCAGTGATATCATTTATGCATGTCAAGTATCTACTTCACAAGTAATAAATAGTACCTGATATCCTTGTGTTCATATCAAAATCTCTGGCTTACTTCTCAGTGTTATTAAAGGACAAAGAGACAATATTATACTTATTAAGAAAAAAACAATACTAATATCTCTTATCTTTCCATGAGTACTATAAACTGCCATTAAGATTCACATACAGAGGCACCTGGGTGGCTCAGCCAGTTAAGCACCTGACTTTGGCTCAGGTCACAATCTGGCAGGTCGTGAGTGAGTTCCAGCCTGGTGTTGGGCTCTGTGCTGACAGTTCAGAGCCTGGAACCTGCTTTGGATTCTGTGTCTCCCTCTCTCTCTGCCCTCCCCTGCTTACACTACATCTCTCTCTGTCTCTCTGTCTCTCTCAAACAAATAAAACTAATATTTTTCTTTAATTCACATACAGGTATAGGTGTGGGTGTGTTCAAACTAATATTTAATGCAATTTCTCAGCTGTCATAGAAATCATAGAGAAAATGGTGGAAAGGAACCTACAATGTCTTAAATACTGGTCAGAAAAATTTGCATTCAATATGAGTTAAAAATGCAATAATAGAGACAAGATAAAAATTGTACGAGGGTTCCTAAGTGAGTCCTAGGAACTCACTTTACTTTACTGGAGTAAAATATTGAATTCAAGTAAACCTAGCAAATGTGAAAGGTAGATGAGCTACATTCTAGGAATTAATAATTCTGATGCAAGCACAGGAGAGACTGGGAAGCAACCAGTCCACTTGTAGCATCTTTCAGTTTTCCTCTTCAGAAACCATTGTCTTCTCACTGCCCAAACCAACCCTCCATCCGGTCCCCACTTAGGGGTGATCCTCTCAGATAATACCTTCAGCTCTCCACTTCCCTCTTTCAAAAGATCAGTCAGATTGGAGATTTCCCTTCTGTATATTTGAGGTGTTCATGAAAGACAGTCTGACCCAGTAAACAGCACAGTTGAAAGCCCCGTTCAATCACCTACATGCTGTACAGTCACAAGTTCTGTGAGGTCTCTGAAGCTCTGATTCCTCATCAGTTATGATAGTGTGCTATAAAAATCAGAAAAAAAAGAAAGAAAAGCCCTAGTTGCAATTCCTTTGGGAAAATGTAACCAATGATTCCACACCAGAGAGTTAATAATTAAAATACTCAATGCATCCTTCCAGAAATATCCACATGTTCAAAGGACATAAGACCAAAGGAAGAAAATGCTTACAGGAAATTTTCTGGCATCAGTAAAAATGTAGTAGGGATAAAGACCTTCCCAGAGAACTTTAATCCACACTTCATAGGCAGCTACCTACTCCACCCATTCCAACTGGTATAATGTGGTGCACATAGAAGGTTATAAACAAATAAAAATTTCTTGATAATTAAATGGTTCCAGCCCAATTGTGGACCAGGATTTAGCCCAGAACTATACATATTTAAAGTGTTTAATTAATTTATAACTGAATGAGTTGACCAATGCTTTATATATTTTAGTGTGCAGTATGCCTTTTGAGTATATTTGTATACTTTCAGTAGTGCTAGTACTTTTCATTAATTCTACAATGTATATTTTTCCTCACTTTTACATCTCTGAAATCAGGATATTGCTTCCAATTCATTGAAATTCATTAGTCTCTTTCTTCTTTCTTGGTGAATAATTGATGGAATCTTAGATTCACTATCATGTTAACAACTAGAATTCCAGACAATAAACACTCATTAAGTCCTGAATGAAAGTCAAATAGCAAATATGCAGTTGAGTGGACTAGAGTGATCTATTTTAGTTCTTGGATATTTAGTCTCTGAGTATCAACTTTAGGAATATTTAAAAAGACAGCTTTGGATACGTATACGTGTAAAAAGGAATGTGCTTCAAACTGCTTACTGCACAACCTCCAATAGATTAAGACATCATTCAAGCTCTATAAAGAGTTGACATCCTAGCAGTTTTTGTTTCACATCTTATTATTTTTAAACAACAATTAAGATAGGTATTTGTAAAAAACTAAAATAAATATATATTCATATTATTCTGAGATTTGTTCACATCCCTTGAAATAATTCTATATTACAACACCTGAGTTTGAAAAATCACTACCTCGTATTCATCAATATTTATATTAAAATGCCCAAATTTTTATGATTCCTTTAAGCAATTTCCAACTGTTTACTCTACCCAGGTGACTTAGGGGAAATCATAGAAGGAAGGAAGGGGGGGGAGATAAGGAGAGGGGAAGTGAGGGGAAGGGTAGGGAGGACAGAAAGGAAAAAGGAAAAAAGGAGGAAACAGGGGAAGGAAGGAAGAAAAGAAGCCATGCATTGACAACATAAGCCCAACAGGTTGATATTTAACTTTACAAGTCTTCCATTATTTGGGGTTAATGTAAACATAGCCATATGACCCTCCCCCCCCCACACCGGCATAATTAATATTCTTATATAGTAGAAAGATCAGTGTTGACTCTCATGTATTTCACATTTAAAAACAAGAAATTACTTGTTTTTAAAACGACGTTTCTGTGTCTGTGAAGACTCAAACATCCTTACTACCCTGATATGTTTTTGGTTTATATTTTGATTTTCCATCTTGGGTATAGTCATCCACAGATCAGATGAGAATATCTTATGTAAAAACATATAACATAAGGGGCGCCTGGGTGGCTTAGTCGGTTAAGCGTCCGACTTTCGCTTGGGTCATGATCTCGCGGTTCGTGGGTTCGAGCCCCGCGTCGGGCTCTGTGCTGACTGCCAGCTCAGAGCCTGGAGCCTGTTTCAGTCTGTGACTCCCTCTCTCTCTGACCCTCCCCTGCTCACGCTCTCTCTCTCTCTCTCCTAGAAATAACATAAAAACATTAAAAAAAAAAACAAACAAAACAAAACAAAACAAAAAAACATATAACATAAAAACTCTAGCCTCACACCACAGTTTCACACATCTGTGCCAAAGACTATAATCAATTCCAGATGCCTAGTCTAAGACATTATCTGTAGTCACAGAAAATGCCACACTGGACAAACCTGTTGTACCACAGATTTCGTACAGCCTGAAAAAATCTAAATTGCTTATCACAACATCCAATATACCTTTATATTAAACAATTCTCATGTGAAAAACAAGGTTTAGATAAAAACGGGGATAGATCAATGAATCCAAGGAAATTTCAAAAGCAAAATAAAATCCTATAACTACTAAAACAAGCAGCATATTTTCTTTGCTTTTCTCTAAAGCTTGACCTTAAACAATAAACATAAAATTGACAAAAATCCATTTTAGAATGTTACCTTTACAAAAGTCAGTGGAGACAATCCACTTGTCCATCAATGATGAATGGATAAACATAATATGGAGTACTCACACAGTGCAATAATAATTAGCAAGGAAATAAGAATGAAGTATGATACATGCTACAGCGTGGATGAACCCTGAAAACGTTTTGCTGAGAGCAAGAAGCCAGTCACAAAAGGCCATGTAGTATATGATCCCATTTATATGAAATGTCCAAATTTATAGAGACAGAACGTAGATTAGTGGTTACCTAGGGTTGAGGGTAGGTAGGTGACAGATGGGAGTGACTGCTCATAGGTACCAGCTTCCTTTTTGGAGTGATGAAAATGTTCTGAAATTAGATTGTGATGACAGTTGCACAATTCGGTATATACTGAATCGTGCACTTTAAACTGTACCCTTGAATGGGTGAATTGTACATGGGTGAATTATATGTGAATAACACCATTTCAAAAGACAATAGCTCAAAGGCAAAACTTTTCCCTCCTAGTAAATGGCAAAAGCTTTCTCTATGGGTAGAGATGGAAATGCTCTGCTGCAAACACTAAATAATGAAAATTTGCAAAAGAAAAGGGGAGTACTTGGCAGAAATTTTACCACAGAGGGCTCAAGATGGAGGCAGTTACCCAATTCTATTATCTGTGTTTAAACAAATGAGTCCAGTAACCAGGAAACTGTTCCTGGGGCCTGAGTAGTGTTGTCAGATAAAATACAGGAAGCTCAGTTAAATTTGAATTCCAGACAATGAATAGATTTTTAATATAAATGACCCCAAATATTATATAAATATTAAATCAAATATTATAAAAATATTCCAAACCTGGGGACATACTTAAAGTAAAATATTATCCATTGTCTGCTTGAAAGTCAAATTTATCTGAGTGTTCTGCACTTTTTGTTGTTCTTACTAAATCTGGCAACTTAGGGTGGTAATTTTTTTTAGAGTGCTTTCTTACCAAGAGCTTAGAGCAGTTGAAAACAAATCCAGGGTAGGTCTAGATAAGAATGGGAGAAAATTGTTCCAAACCTTATGCCACCCATTCATTTATTCAGTGTTTTGTATGCCCCGCACTAGAGATACTACAGTGAGCAAGATGGACTCAGAATGTAGAATTTGGCCAAAGAAGACAAAAAAGTGAAACCACAGTAAGTGTAGTGTGATAAATGATCAAAAATCACAAGCAGACAGCAAGTAAAGACAAAAAATAAGAAGAAATGGGCAAAAACTCAGAGATCAACAAGAATAACACTAATTCAAGGAAACAAAGAAATTCCATATAAATACAAAACAATACGGCAAGGGCAGAATGGAGAAGAGATTATTTTAAAGAGGTATAGAGAAGCCACACCATGGAGGGTTGGGGTTTTTTTAATAGATTTTATTTTTGAAAACAATTTTAGATTCACAATAAAATTGAGCACAAAGTACAGAAAGCCCGTATACCCCTGTGGTGTTACACATCACAGCCACGGCCGCTATCAACATCCTGCAACAGAGTGGTAGATTTGTTGACCAATAAACCTACACTATCCATAGTTTACCTTAAGTTTCACTCTTGGTGTTGTACATTATATGGATTTTAACACTTGTATAATGATATGTATCCACCATTATAGTATCATACAGGATAGTTTCACCGCCCTAGAAATCCTCTGTGCTCTACCTGTTTATTCTTCCTTCCCCCTTAACCCCTGGCAACCACCTATCTTTTTACTGTCTCCATAATTTTGCCTTTTTCAGAATGTCATACAGTTGGAATCATACAAGATGTAGCCTTTTCAGATTGCCTCCTTTCACTTAGTAATATGCTAAAAGTGAAAGCTTCTTCCACATCGTTTCATGGCTTGTTAGCACATTTCTTTTGAGTGCTGAGTGATGTTCCATTGTTTGCATATACGCACGAAGGATTTTTAAGTCATCTTAATAGTATTGACTTTAAACAAGAGAGAAACAGGATGATATTGTTTAAAAAAATCATTTTGGTTCTAAATTGGAGATTAGACTGGAGGGATATCAATTAGATTATCATAGTAATTAGGAAGAGAAATGATGGTGGCCTGAAATGGTATGTTAGTGGCTGTGGAGAAAAGTAACCATAACCAAGGCATAATGAGCATCAGAATCCTCTGATTTGTTGATTGATTGGTTGTAACCATGAAGGACTGGGAGGGGTTATGTCAGAATCACAGCTTTCTAGTTTGGACTGTAGTGTCATTCACCAAAATGATGAGCACTGAGGAGAAAGGAGTCAGTTGTGGAGAAACACACTGAGATCATTTGGGAACATACTGAACTTGAATCATCTCCAAGATAAGTATCTGATCAGTGACTTCCAACAGATAATTAGTATACCAGCCAAAAACTCAGGAAAGAGGTCTAACACAAAGATGTACTTTGAGGAGGCATTATCCTATCCCAGAAAGATAAACTGAAGCTGGGATGTGACTAGGCTCATCCGATGAGTGTGGTTACAGTGAAAAAGAAGACAGGTCCAAAGAAAACCCCAAAATACACCAACATTTAAAGTCTCTGCTGAGGCCCCAGTGGGCTAAGTGTCCAACTCTTGACTTCAGCTCAGGTCATGATCTCATGGTTTGTGAGATTGGGCTTCACGTCAGGCTCTGCATGGACCGGCTTGAGATTCTCTTCCTCTCTCTTTCTCTCTCTCTCTCTCAAAAAATAATTTTTTTTGAACTAACTTTCCTGAAGAGGAAATGACAGCAGTAAGAGATGTTCATGAAAAACTAAGTGTTGATGATATCACAAAAGTAATAGAAGAGAGTTACAGGAAGTAGGAGCAGGCTTAAGGCTGTTAGAGACATTAAAAGATTGTGGTATTCTCTCTCCCATAGGAAATTAAAACTTGGGGCGCCTGGGTGGCTTAATCGGTTAAGCGTNCTCTCTCTCTCCTAGAAAGAAATAAAAATTAAAAAAAAAAAAAGAAATTAAAACTTAAATATATGTAATATATTATATATATATAAATTAAATTATCCTATATTATATATTTTTCCATTCATACAGCATGAAACCAACACAAATGTTTAAATTAAAATAGTTTATAAACTTCCAATGAAAGAATTTAGGTAAATTCATTAAAGTTAATTTTCTTCAATTTTTCCTTAGTTTTGCAAGAGCCTCAAGCATGTGCTTAGTCTACTTATTGGATAATCTTATTCTGTTGACAGAGGATGGTTAGCGGTATTGAATGTTCAAGACAATAAAATAAAAACTTCAAAATGTCCATTGGATTTAGAGACAAGGATATTGGTAAAGCTTGACAAGACCTTGACAAGTTTAAGTTGAGTGATGGGTCAGAATTCATAATGAAATGAGTTGTAGACTAAAAAGTAGGTGAGGACAAAATAAATGAATATATACAACCTTTTCAAGAAATTTGGCTCGGGAGCAAAAGAGAGAGTTAATGCGAAGAGTGGACTGGAATGTGAGACTACAGGACGGAACAGTCTTGAGTATGTTCAAATGCTAATGGGGAGACACTGCGGCCTGGAGAAAAACAGATTCGAGACAAAGGTTCCAGGTTAGGCCTTAGAGAATGGACTGCTCCTACTTTGAGAGAGGAAAAAGATGACAAGAAAGGATATAGTTCCTAACAAGTTAATCAACCTCATGGCAGGAAGTTAAAAGTGTTTGCTCTAAGAGCTTTCTTTTCTATGACATAGAAGTAAAAGTAATTTCCTGAACATAAAGGAAAAAATGGAGCAGTCAGTGGCTCAAGGTGAATGGTAGAGAACCAGGCTGCTGGGAAGAATGAGGACATTGACTAGGAACTCATTGTATCTAGGAAAGAATGACAGTGGAACAAAAAGTTAAGGATATAACTCTTCTTTTCACTGATTAAATATTCTTAAAGTAATAGAAGACCACTTTTATACATACACATACATCGATGATAGAAATATGTTCTTAACACGACTCGATGTATAATAAAGATGCAAATCAAAAGAACTCCATTTATAGAAGATAATCTCTCTTTCAAAGCAGAATACTCCAAAATGAGAGTTCAGGAAAATCTATTGCTACCACCCAACTACCTATAAATGCAGAGATTCAGATTCAATTTACTAATCATCTACAACTCTATGACCCCTGGTTAGATGCTAGAAGTATTGACCTGGATAATCTAAAACAGTAGTTATCCCCAAATTATTTAAATTGAATTTTGAAAAACATAATTATTTGCATTAAATTTACATTCCTAATTTGCCTCACTAAGACAAAAATTAAAATTACTTTAAATTCTCTAGGAAAATAGTGACATCAGGACAGAAGAGGATTAGAGCTTAGAGAGAATCCAGCTGGACATTAAGAGTTAGCCACCAATAATAAAGAAAATAAATCCCCTCAATTGTATTGAGTCAAATATCTAACAGAGATCCTTTTTCAATTATGAAATAACTGATAAATGGCCTCAAAATTTTTGAGCCAGAGCTCCCCATTCTCAAACTGACCTCATTCTTACCCTCAGCTCAATCTTGATGTAGACTCAATGTGCATTCCTTCCAGCATCCAGCCTTACATAAATTACTTCTGAATAATAAATAGTTCCACCATGTGTGTGGAGTGGAAATATAGCCAGGGCAGGTGGACAACTCTAAACTAATTATACTCTCCTCACATCCTTCATTAACTGACTCATTCATTCAGTCAGTTCATTCAATCTTGAGATGATCTAAGTAAATTACCAGTTAAAAACTGAGATGTGACTTATGATAGTGTGTCCCACATAAGGGAAAGCAGTGAACCACCCACCTAAGCCTGGTGTTAACTTATGAATACTTCCCAAGAAAGACAGCCATTGAGTTCTTAAAGAATGAGCAAGAGTTAATCAGGCAGAGAAGGACAGGGATCATGAAGGGTAATAAAGGCAGGAGATCAGTTTGGACAAAGGAGTGAGAGATATCATAAAACATCTCTGCAGTTTCCTCTGATGGAGCACAGGGATCAGATCCTGGAGAGATATGTATGCCAAGATAAGGAAGTGGATCATACCCTGAAGGTTATGGGGATTTTATTTTTTGATGCAAGCTCTGGAATGACATGATGAAATTCATTTTAAAACAGTTTCTCTAGAAATTGGGTTTTTAAAACATAATTATTTACATTAAATTTACATCCCTAATTTGCTTGAATTCTCTAGGAATTCAATGGATTGGAGGCATTTGCAAAAAAAAAAAAACTTGAAAGCAGAGAGATGAGCTAAGGACTCTGATTGGGACAGATACAGTGGAACCAGAGGAACTGAAATCCAGAAATATCAAAGGGGCAAAACCCACTGACCTGGTGGTTAATGAAAAGGAGACAATGATGGGAGGGAAGGAAGAGCCTCAGCTAATTCTCTACTCTCTATTTTGGACATGGAATAAATTTGACATTGCAATTCGCTAAGTTAGAGACTGCAGGAAGATAAAAGGGTTTGGGCATATGGCAACGAGTTCAGATTTGAACACGTTGAGTTTGGAATACCCATGGGGAAAGACCTCTAAACATAATCAAGGAGTCAATTACTTAAATAGATCTGTCACTCAAAAGACAGGTCAAGGTTGAAGATATATATTGGGAATCATTATAATATAGGTGATGGTGTGTAGATGAAAGTAGAGACTATTTAGAGTGGAGCAACAAGAATAAGCAAAGAAAAAACAGCAGAGACATATACATATTATACAAACTAAAAGCTTATGTCCTACTTAGTGGTGCTGAAGAGGCTCACCTTAAAGCTAAGGCAGAGTTCAGCTTTTCTTTATCCTAACCAACTTGCCCTGATTATTCTACTCAGGTAATTTTTAAATGTTTATGTCTTTTCTTGATAAAGTGTGTTTCTTAATCTCTAATTATAAGTAAATGTTACTTTTTTAAAACACCTTGTGGGGCACCTGGGTAGTTCAGCTGGTTAAGTATCTGACTCTTGATTTCAGTTCAGGTCATGATCTCAGGCTTCTTAAGTTTGGGATCCTCTCTCTGCCTCTCTCTCTGCTGCTCCCCTGCTCATGTACATGTGATCTTCTCCACTTTTTCTCTTTCTCGAAACAGTAAATAAAACAAAACAAACAAAAACAAAAAACACCTCTTAGATAAGAACCTGAATCAATCTACAAATAATCTAACGTTTATACAATATTATGCTCATTGGCATGAATTGATGGAGGAGAATAAAACTTGTTGTAGAACACTCTATGATAGATTACAAATAAATCACTAAAAATTCCTCCCATTTCTATAAGAACACCCCTACACAATGTGACTTATTTGTTTCTCCCAATAAGGGGGAGAATCTTTACTCCACTCCTTGAATCCTGGGTTGTTTATGGGTTGGGGTTTTTTACTTGGTTTGGTCAAAAAGCCATCAGCAAACATGAATGTGGGCAAAGCTTGAAAAGGACTTGTTCTCTCTTACATCAGGGAAATTTTCCACCACTGTGTAAGAAAGTCCAGGTTAGCCTACTGGAAGATGAGAGACCATGCAGACAAAAATGAGCCATCCCATGGGGCACCTGGATGGCTCAGTTGGTTAAGCTTCCGACTTCGGCTCAGGTCATGATCTCATGGTTTGTGGGTTTGAGCCCCATATCGGGTTCTGTGCTGACAGCTCAGAGCGTGGAGCCTGCTTTGGATTCTGTGTCTCCCTCTCTCTCTGCCCCTCCCCTGCTCATGCTCTCTCACTCTCACCTCAAAAATAAATAAATAAACAAACATAAAAAAATTCTTTTAAATGAGCCATCCCAGCTGAAAGGCTGATAGACATAAAAGTGAAATGATCCCAGACCATTCAGCTTCAGATTAACTGCCCATTGACTGTAGAGATTAACAAAGCTGGCTCAGAATCAAGCAGCCTCCCAGCCTACCTAGAAAACTGTGAGCAAATAAAATGATTATTATTTTACTCACGAAATTTGGGGATGGCTTGTTATGCAGCAAAGATGACCAATATTACCACCTTCTAGAGATGAATAAGAAATCATTTGATTTATTTTAAATAATTTGTAAATTTTAATCTGTGGTAAAGGAAGAGGATCTCACATTGGGCAAACTTTACCTCCTCTGTGACTTTAACCAGGAAAAAGTATTCCATTTACACATGTTGTAGAGTGTGTAGATATATTCTAAATCAAGACAATTAAGTATCTTAAATTATAGTCATAGTTAATAGCTTTGATTAAGTCTGAGTTGAGGGACAAGCAGCTCTAGCAAGGCTTTACCCTATAGCTATATGTTTTTAAATCTCATAATGGTAATGAAGACACATAATTAGTTTTTTTCTCTCCAAATAGCACATTGATGCATTTTATTGACCTTTTACTTTATTTACTTTATTTTTGTTTAAAAAGGCAATAGAGGGGTGCCTGGGTAGCTCAGTTAGTTAAGTGTCCACCTTCAGCTCAGGTCATGATCTCATGGTTAGTGGGTTTGAGCCCCACGTTGGGCTCTGTGCTGACAGCTCAGAGCCTGGAGTCTGCTTCAGATTCTGTGTCTCCCTCTCTCTCTGCCCCTCTCCACTCAGACTCTGTCTCTCTGTGTCTCAAAAATAAAGGTTTAAAAAATTTTAAGGAATTAGATATTCTAAAAGCTATTCTGAGAAGATGTCATGGACCTTTCTCAAAAAATCCAGGATGAAATATTTCATAATCAATATTAATATTGCCACAGAACCTTGTTAATTCTTTTAAAGTGACAATCTCACTAATTTAAACTAGTTTTCTTAGAATAATTATGGACAAAATTTATGAATTATTCATCTTTATATGACCCATAATCCTTCCAGTTTAGGAAGTACTTGATATGCATTTGTTAAGTGAGTGAGTGAGTAAATGGTTAATAGGCCAATTGCATTGTTTCAGGCTTTATTACATGTGGTTGTTGTACTTCAGGAGATGTGATTTGACCCATGATATAACTGACTTGATATGATTAATGAGTCATTCATGACAAGATTCTACTGGTATTGTACTCATAAGTGAAACTACACTAATGAGTCTGAAAGAATCATCTCAATGAAGAGATCCCTCTATATGATGTTAGATTTACCAGGTTCTACCCAGGGTCTATAATGCATTGTATGCTAAAAGAGCAAAATCAGCCAACTTAACTTCCACTTAGTTTGCAAGATGTGTATATAGTTATAGACATAGATACATAAAATATATATTTATCTTTATATGTAGAGATACCAGTGCTGACGATTGCTATCTGTGTGAACAGGTGTGGCTGAAAAAACCTTTGCCTGACCAACTGTTCTTTCCACACTGTACACACATAAAGGCTATTCTGTAGTTGGCAGCTGTAGCCCTATTTGCAGAGCCCAGAGCTATTTGTGACTCTACAAATTAAAATCATACTCTGCCCATTGCCATTATTCATATATAGCTATACTTCTAACTGATGTAAGTAAAGATGCTCTGCCTGTTATCACTTGGAATTCCACAATTACACTGACTCATATGAAGTTTTACTTCGTGGGATCTTTACAGTTTTTTTTCTGCTCACTCTGTTTTTGCTTGCCATCCTCCAGCTTGGCAAACAGCATCTATGAGAGCCTCCTATTGTCATACATTCTTCACACCTGCCCAAACACAAAGCCTTGTGCTTCCGTAAGAATTACATACAGTAGCTAAGTTTAGATCTTTGCTGTCTGACTTGCTTACTTTAAGTTAAACATCACTCACATCAGAGGAACTGATGAACCTACTCAAGAAATAATTTATTCGTTTACTTAGTGCTTATTTATTGGAGCACCAGGCTGTTCTGAGTGCTGAGAATACAGCAATAAACAGAGTCACTTCCACAATGGAGCTTTAGTCACAGCAAAATACATTGCTCTTCCCACTGCAGAGCAGATAGACTCTCTTCTTTAATATCACTTATCAACTCTTTTACAGCTAATAAGTGCTTAATATATGCTGATGAAACAAGTCAGAAAACCTCATTGTACACTAAAGTCTGAATATATTCACATATGTACATGGATGTATGTACACATACACACACACAGAGCCCTTACCTGCCTGTAAACCTTGGAGAACACAAGACTTTTTTTTTTTTAATTTAAATTCAATTTAGTTAACATATAGTAAAATACTAGTTTCAGGAGTAGAATTTAGTGATTCATCACTCACCAATAACACTCAGTGCTCATCCTAACAAGTGCCCTCCTTAATGTCCCTTACCCACTTAGTCCATTCCTGCCCACCTCTCCTCCAGCAACCCTCAGTTTGTTCTCTGTATTTAAGAGTCTCTTATGGTTTTCCTCCCTCTCTGTTTTTATCTTGCTTTATTTATCCTTCCCTTCCCCTGTGTTCATCTGCTTTGTTTCTTAAATTCCACATACGTGAGAACACTGGACTTCTGATTGATTCTACTTTCCATTCATGCATCCTGGATCTCATGGATCTCCATGCTGCCTACGTAACAAAAATCATGGTGGTTTTTAGATTTCCTTTGCTAATCAAAATAAATAACTGGCTACTTTGTTTTCTCTTTTTAAGCTGGGGTCTGACTTTGTTCTTCCCAGGCTTAGATGCTAAGTCTGTGGTCCTATATATATCCTGCCAAGATTTTCACATAGCTTATTAGCATTTTTCCTGAGTGCCTCAATTGTATTCTAGGAGTGCAAGTATGGGTTCTTGACATGGACTTGTCATGGAGGCTTGTATGAGGCTTGCCCTGCTGCCTCACCTTCCCGCCATGTTTTTCAAACACTAGTATTAACCGGCATACCCACATCAGATGGAGATACACAACAAGTAAGGAGTAAACACAAACATGAATAGAGCATTCATTTACCTTCTTTCTGTGTCCTATGGGCTTAAGCATCTTAGAAGTTTGTTGGCCAGTTGGTTATTTATTTTCAGACTATATTTTAAGAATCCCCAAAGAGCTACTGACATATTCCTACTATAAAAGTTCTTTGGCAAATCCCACCTATACCCAACTTCATGTTTCTAACTCAGTAAAAATTCTCCCTCCTAAAAGATCTCATTGGTTGTGTTCCTAAATTTGGATTCAAAAAGGTTAAACATCTTATTACCCAAATTTCTTCTCCCTTTGGACTTTTTATAAATACCAGGTTATTTTCCAGCCTTTCCCCTCTATTTAGGCTAAGAAAAAGTTGGAGTGGGAGGGAAAAAAAACTCAAAGACATGTGAACAACTCATAAGCATACTACTGGATAACTAGGAATAGAGATTGTGCAAATTGCTTGTAGCATGATTTGGACAGTAGAATGCACACGAATATATTTTTTAAATTAGTTGATCATAAAAAATTAAAAAATAAATATTAGTTGATCATGATCTCTATCCCTCAAGATTCAAACCATAGAACAATCAAAAAGCAAGCATTTATTTTACACTTCTCATGTTCATAGTAATATGCTAGTTCCTATGAAAAGGAAAAGATTATTATCCTCTCCCATGGATCTCTAAAATTTTAATGAAGAGAGAAACCCAAATAATGAAATCCATGGCCATCAATAAAATGGCATTTCATACTATTTTAGTAAAATCACAAACATCATTTAAAAATCTAAATCAATGGCTAATTGAATGGTAGCACTAAAGGAATGGGTACTGAGTGGTCTAGGTGCTTCATGCAGAGCAAGTACTCTCAGAAGAGGGACCATATTTATACAGTTGCACCCAGGGTGTGGGCCCTTTCGTTGGCGTACAATAAATAATCTGAGGCACTGAGGCAGGAATTAGCATGAATATGACAGATGGTGGAGGATGGGAGGACATTTGTTACACTTCCATGACTGTCCAGGAACTTTTGAACACCCCCCCTATATTTGAGAGTCTTTACCTCCCCCAAGGAGAAGCTAGAAAATTGCTTTTCTGACTTCACTCCTCTCAGGTATGGGTTCATGACCTGGGCCTCTCCAGGGCACCTCATATAAGACATGAGTTTGGAAAAAGGTGGAGGGCATGATGGAGTGCAGTATGGAATTGATGCTGGCAAAGGGGCAAAGCCAGCCAGCCTTCAGAGGCTGCAGTATCGTTGTCCTACCTCCTACGGTCCCCTGCAAAGTTCAGAACCCACAGCAACTTGCCCAGTGAAGTGGGGCAATAATGCAGTTTGAAGATTGTGAGTGCAAGGCCATCACGCTTGATTCCCTGGCCATTGCAGAGACTCCATGATGTAAAATTTTTCCTTTTGTAAATTTCTTATCCTGCTTAAAATAGTGCAGGTGGGTTCTGTTTGCAACTACAAACCTTAACAGAGAACAAAACGGTGAAAATAGAATATGCCTCTTGAATCAATACTTGTCTAGGAAGGAAGGAAGATGGCAGGAATGAAATAAATATATTAGTAAAAATACTAAGTTCAGAATAAGTTTTAGGAAACTTAGGAGAAAAGCAAGTGGCAAAAGGATAGAAAGAGAACATGATAAATGTCACATAATAGTGTAAGATGAAAAAGGCATTAATGCATATTTCACAGGGGAGTAACTGTCCCCGTAGCCAGCTGCACTCTTCTCCTTTCTCTATCCTTCTTTGTGCCCTAGGAGGCTGACTTCTGTCCTCTGCATCATTGGGCCTACTGCTTTCTGGATTTCAGTTGGGAACATATGAGAAAGGAGTGTGAGATCACAGAAGTTCATTTTATCTTGGCTCCCTCCATGCAAGGTCTCATGGATGGAAGCCTAACTTGACCAAAGGGCTAGGTTCTGGTCATGCAGCCTTATTCTCCCCACATCCTTTCTTTGATAACTTTTCTCAGCTCTTGAAATGTAGGGATAGGAATGGAACTCCAAAGCTACTCGTCCCAGAGTACTACTTATCTATCCAGTTTTCCTGAAGGCTATCACACCTCTCCAAATGGTCTCTTTATAAACTCTCTTCTCTTTACCCATTTGAGTGTGCCATCACTTTTCTGCTGGTACCCTAACTAATAAAATAATATATATTACTTGGGGGCACATGTCTTACAAAACTATAAAGACTGGCAGGGAAAAGATAAACACTACATTCTAAATAATGGCTAACACCAGGAATGGGAAGAGAGGGAGGGTAATTACATTGGAGGATGGTGAACAGGAGACACAGAAATAGTAACTATATGTGTAATATATATCATATAAAGGCTTATTCTTAGGCTGGATCATGTGATTGTGAATGTTATCTGTAGCATTCTTTATGACCTTTATGTTAAAGTCCATAATTTAACAATAATTTTTCACTCTCTTAAGGATATCTTTCAATGATTAAAAATCTTAATTTTAATATAATTTAATTTATCAGGCTTTTATTTTATGGTTAGGGCTTTTTACATCTTATTTAAGGAATCTTTGCCAAAATGGCAATGCAGGAAATGTTGACCTCTGTCCCCCAACAAAGAAAAACAATTATATTGACTATCCATAAGCAAAACCTTATAGAAACCTAGAGTAGAACGATAATTACCAGGGGCGCCTAGGTGGCTCAGTTGGTTAAGCATCAACTCTTGATTTCAGCTCAGGTCATGATCTCATAGTTCGTGGAACAGAGCTCCGTGATGGGCTCTATGCTGACAGCACAGAGCTTGCTTGGGATTCTCTTTCTTTCTCTCTCTCCCTCTTTGCCCTTCATTTGCTCATTCTCTAAATAAATAAACTTAAAATATACTTCAAAGTTACTAACAGTAAATTTTCAATATTGTTACTGCAAAAAAGAAATGGCAATTACTTAAAGTGATAGAGGTGTTACCTAACACTACAGTGGTAATCATCTTGCAATATATAAGTGCATCAAATCAATACCTTAAACTCAATGTTATATTCCAATTATATTTCAGTAAACCTGGGGGGTGAAATCTTTACCTATTTAAGAATATCTTAGTCATCAAAATGTGCTCCATATTATTTTCTAGAAGCTTTATCAAGTTACCTTTCTCATTTAGGTCTACAATCTATTTGGGATTTATTTTTTGTATGGTGTTAACGCTTTCTATGGTTAATATATTGTGGCATTTTTATAGCTAATGTTGTAGTTTAGGATTTTTGCCTTTATGTTTATGAGTGAGATTAGTTTGTCAATCCTTTTGTTTGTAATGGCCTGATAATTGGCTATTGGTAATATTTTTCCCTTAAATATCTGGAGCATTCACTGGACCTGGCTATTTCTTTCTAGGGGGTCTTGCATTAGAGATTTCATTTCTTGCATATAACTATTCATACTTCTTTTTCTTGCATCAGTAATAAGCAGGTAAAGATCAATGTTTACTTCTTGTCCATTTGGATATCCAATCTATCTTGTGCTATATGTTAAAAAGGTTTTTTTCTCATCTCTGCCACTCCTGCTGCCCCAGGAGCACCTTTAATATAAATTTTTATATATTTGTAGTAAGTTTTTAAAAATGTTTTATTATTTATTTTTGAGTGAGAGAGCATAAGTGGGAGAGGAGCAGACAGTGAGGGGAACAGAGGATTCAAAGCAGGCTCTTCCGTTAACAGCAGAGAACCCTATACAGGACTAGAACTCATGAGCTGTGAGATCATGACCTAAACTGAAGTCTGATGGTTAGCCAATTGAGCCACCCAGATGCCCCTATTTGTGATGTTTGTATCTCTCCTGCCATCAATATCTCACTATTTTAATTACTGTGGCTTAATAGTAAGTCTTAATACCTCATGTAAATCCTCCATACATCTTTTCAGATTATCTGGCTACTCTTGACCCTTTATAGTTCCACAAAAATAGAAAGTCACCATGTCAGAATTTCCATCAAACAAAAACCTTTTTTTTTTCTTTACTTTTTGATTGAAATTACATTGTACTTGCATTATATCTACAGACAAATTTGGGAAGAAATTACATCTTTTATAATATTTAGTCTTCCAGTTAATTAACATAAAAAAGCTCACCATTTTTTAGTTCTTTAAGCCATCCCTGTGATGTTTTATAGCTTTGTGTGGAGATTTGTTTTCATCTTTTGTTAGATTTATTACTGAGTATTTGTTGCTTTTGATGTTATTGCCCATGGTATCATTTTTAAATCTTTCTTTTCTTTTAAGTTTATTTATTTAAGCAACCTCTACCCCCAAAGTGGGACTCAAACTTTTGACCCAGAGATCAAAAACCATATGCTCTATAGACTGAGCCAGCCAGGCACACTTGAATTTCATTTTCTAATTATGTGTTGCTAGAATATATAGAAATAAAATTTATTTTTATATTGCCCCATTAGGTCCAGTTATTTCACTAAATTCACTTATTAATTCCATTCTTTTGCATTTCTATACCATTAATTATTTTGTCTATGAATAATGACAATTTGTTTCTTTTTTTTCCAAAGCATATGATTTTTTTCTGTCCTTGTTTCATTGTCTAGCACCTCTGGGGCAATGCTGAAGAAAAGTAGCAACAGCAAATATCTTTGTCTCCTATCTTAAGGAAAGAGATTTAAATTTTTCATGACTATGTATTATGTTCCCTGTAGGATTTTTCTGTACATACTATTTTCAGACTGAGGAATTCCTTTTTCTGTACCTACTATTTTTCAGTTTGAGGAATTCCCTTTTATATTAGCAATTTTCACGGTAAACAAGTATTGATTTTTAGAAACACACTTTTACTACATTTATTGAGATAGCCTGACGGTATTTCTTTTCTCCTTTATTCTGTAAATGGGATGGATTAAATTGACTGATTTTTTAATGTTAGGATCATTTTCCATTCTTGGAATAACCCAACTTGGTTATTGTCTTAGCTTGGGTTCCCCCACTCATAGCTGGCCCAGAGACAGAGATTTGCTTACATGTAGTTTATTGAGGAGTTGAAGAAAACTCTTATTAGGGAATGGAGAAGTAAGGCAGGGAAGAAAAGGAAGCCAACAAAGGGTGAATTATCAAACCAGTGGCCATAGTAGGTGACTAGAGTTTACATCTATGAAGAAACTCTGGGAAATGTTATAGGCACATATCTCAGAGTTATCCCACCTGAGAGATGAGGGAACTGAAATATTAATAACCCAACTCCTCCCCATCAACCAATCATTTGTTGAGAACCATTTCTGGAAAGTGTTAATTCTCTGGTATCTGTGACCTCCATGCATGTGTTCCAGAGAAAGCCCTTGGGCAAGAAATGAGTACACTGAAAGGTAACATTGACCCTGCCATACGCTACATCTGCAACACTGGTGAAATATCATCCTTTTAACATATTGTGGGATTCTCTTTACGAATATTGTGTTTGGGATTTTTGCTTTCATGTTTATGAATGACATCACCTGTTGATCCTCTTTTTGTAATCACCTGATAATTTGCCATCAGGAATATTTCTTCCTTAAGTATCTGGAACATTAATGGGCCTGGATACTTCTTTATGAGATGTTTAAAAAGGGATTCCATGTCCTGAATAGAATTCTTCATCTTGTTTCCTTGCATGAGTTTTAATAAGTTATAATTTTAAAGGTGCTTCTTTATTCAGAGTTTTCAATTTTATTGTCATGACATTTTATCTGTATATCCATATTGATGTAAAAGGATACTTTTATCTTCTTAAACAGAACACTAGACATCTCTGAAATAGAATGTAACTATCATTCAGAGCCACCCCAAGATTAAATTAGCCCTATATTTGTGTATTAAGAAAGCAAAGATCTGTTCCATAGTGAATATCTGCCTCCACAGATAAAAGCTCTTAGTAACTTTTCAATGCAATTCACTCATTGGAAACACAATTAACTTTCACCTCACCTAGCACTGACTACATAAGTTATAAACATATAAGAAGTACCTGAAGACCCAAGAATGCAACTCTGATACCATATCAAAGCAAGAGGTTTAGATTTTGAGTTAACAAACTCGAAAATAGTAGAGAGTCATAAGAAAGAGCTCATATTCCATACAGCGTGCCTGGCTGGCTCAGTTGGTTAAGCGTCCAACTCCAGCTCTGGTCATGATCTCATGGTTGGTGGGTTCGAGTTGGGCTTTGTGCTGACAGCTGAGAGCCTGGAGCCTGCTCAGCTTCTCTCTCTCTCTCTCTCTCTCACTCTCTCTCTCTGTCCTTCCCCTGCTCATGCTCTGTATCTCTCTCAAAGATAAATAAATATTTTTTAAAAATTAAAAAAAAGAAAATGCTCATATTCCAGAAAAATGTGGAGAGGGAAAAGTGCCACGTTTGAAGAGGTAGTAAAATGGAAAGAAATAGAACAAAAATTAATTAGGAAAGGTGAAAAGTAAGGTGAAGAACCAGAGTGGTGATGTTGGACATGTCAAAGAAGGAGAATTTCAAGAAAGAAGCATTGGTCAGCCAAACCCATTATGAATAGTGGTCTTAGAGAATGAGGACTATGATCATTTGCTTTTGAACGACATTTGCGAAAATAGTATTAGTATATATAGATAATGCATTGTTACACTGGTTTCTAAGAAATGCCCATACTGAATAGCTATGGTACCTAGTAGCCAAAGATTTTTAAATATTTCTGTGAAAAAAAAAGGAGGGGGTAGGGGAGTTCTATACCACAGTCTCACCAGTTGAGATGCAATAAGGAAAAATAAAGCAGTTACAAATGAGCCAGGTTAACACCCAAAGGTCAAGAATATTACCAAAATAACAACCCTTTTTTCCTGAAACCTGATATTTAAAGTCCCTCAAAGTTTAATATTTTTTAAAAAGCACTGATCTTCTGTCACTTTGTATCACTTAAAGTGTTTTAGCACCCTCTATAATAAAAGAAAAAATACAACAATCCTGAGAGGAGTCATCACACTCTGTGATTTTAGCTGTTTACATGAAACAGAGAAGTAATGTGCACCCTGGGAATCTAGGCAGAGTGAACTCTGTTACCCTCACCCTGTTCTTAAGAACAATCCAAACTTAAGTGGTTTCTGGACATTGTAAACATGTGGGACCCTCCTAATTCCAGAACCTCAGCTAGGACTTCGATAAGTCTAAAGATTCTGACAGTGAGAGAATTGCCCAACCCTGCTCTAAAAAGAAAGATTTTTAAAGAAGACCCTTACTTTCAGGGGGAAAAAATTCATGTCTCTTGGAAACTTGCAATACCTTCAAAGAAAATCTTTTTTAGTTTCAGTACAAGGAAGGAGCTTGGCACATAAAAATGAGGGCCAGCCATCTCTTCAAAAAAAAAAAAAGATATTTCTCGGGTTATTAGAGTAACCTCAGTGCTTCAAAGGAGTTATCAGACTGCATATAAGTGTAGAGAGGCTAACAATTTCTAACAAATCTTTGTTAAGCACCTATTACTTGCAAAAATACATGAATTTCAACAGATCCAGTCTCCCGGGGTATTTTTTTAGCTCTCTCCCACATTTCTTCTCTAGACAGAGGCAGTAGAGATGAGCATATCTTCCTAGGACTGATGTTGGAAGGGGGTGGCAGAGAGAATAGAAGAGGGGAATCCTCAGGACTCCCGTAGGCGGGTTTGGTGATTCTAAGCACACCCTCCATCATGGCTAGAATAGTAAGGCTCATTAACTGGTAAGACTGCTTTTCATCTTCTCACCTCAGTCTACCGAAAATGGTTTCATAATAATGAATATATACATTAAAGTGAAGCAATGAATAGAAAACTTTTCCTTAACACTCTTTTCTAAACAACACAAACCAACAGTCCTGGGCTATGTGAGTTACACTGTCAATGTTGTAACACTGTAGAATTAGAAGGAAATTTTAAAATGTCCTGGCTCAAGCCCCTTATTTTACCAATGAGGAAATGGGGACCCAGAGATGGATAATTACTTGCCCAAGGCCACACACTTACTGGAAGATTAAGGATTGAAGCTAGTTATGTTCCACCACATCAAACTTTTCTTGCAATAATAAGCAACAGATACCATTTTCTCTTTTTCCCCCTTGCCCTCTCTATCCCTTTCCCTCTTTCCTTTTCTTTTCTTTTCTTTTCTTTTCTTTTCTTTTCTTTTCTTCCTTCCTTCCTTCCTTCCTCCCATTCTTTTCTTCCTGTTTCATTCCTTTTTCTTTCTTTTTGTTTTTTGCATTGAGTAAGTATTAGAACTAAGATTAAATGTATTGTATTCTCCAATCCACTGCAAAGTCTACCCCTCCAGGCACCATTAAGGAGCCGTCAACAGTTTCTTTGAACTGAAGCTTGTCATACAGGTTTTCAGCCTAGACACAACCTCATTATTTGTTTTTTGGTTTTCTGTAATTTTAAAATAACTCCTTATGTATTTTACCGTTTTCGAACATTGCAAAACTGAGTTAGTCTCTGCATTATCTGTTTTAGTATCATTTTCCTCTATGTTGATGTCCAACATGGCCATTAAAGCCATTTCAAACATCTCCGCTGAAACAGAGGGTAAAATTTTGTGACACAGGTCAACAAAATTTAGCACAGTTTCATAGATCCTTGGCTTTTACGCTAATTTTACCTTGGCCTTCACATTAATAGAATTTTAAAATTAAAAAACATAAACTTGAACACTAATCTAGTTTTGTGAGTAGCTGTTACCCAGAAGAGTTAAATGTCACCCATGCCGAGGACCTATAGTTAATTAACAATGGAACCAGCACTAGAACTTAAGGCAACTGAATGAACTTGTTTATTCCACCATATCACATGTCTCCCCAAAAGCAACTTATAGATGAACACAATTATTTGCATCTTTCCCATCTAATGTTCCTAAAATAAACTTTTGAGTTTTTCTTCAATAATCATTCTTTTTATTGAGAGGATGTTTTGATTCTGTCTTCCTTTTTTGGATTCCACCTTTCTTTCATCTGTGGGCCTTTGCTGCAGTTGCCCTGCTGAAATGGTAAACAAACCTCCAGGTTCTTGTCTGATATCATCAAAGAAGGAAAAAAAAAAAAAAGAACTTCCTTGCACTTATGAAACAGGTTTCCTTCGTAGGGGCGCCTGGGTGGCTTAGTCGGTTAAGTGTCCGACTTTCGCTTGGGTCATGATCTCGCAGTTCGTGGGTTCGAGCCCCGCATCGGGCTCTGTGCTGACTGCCAGCTCAGAGCCTGGAGCCTGCTTCAGTCTGTGACTCCCTCTCTCTCTGACCCTCCCCTGCTCACCCTGTCTCTCTCTCTCTCCTAGAAATAAATAAAACATTTAAAAAAAAAAAAAAAAAGAAACAGGTTTCCTTCCTGGTTGGCACAAGTCATCATTGCTTATGAAAGTAGCTGCATCAAGAATCTGCTCTACAATTCTTTAAGAATTGGGGTGTAGTAAGTTTTTGTGTATCAACTTCTATAGAGGCTATATTAATAACTTCACCCTCAGTGGTGTGTTTTTCGCCAACATTCGCCAACATCTCCTCTTAGTCAACTCTAAATCCCACCCCCATGACTCCCAGAACATTGAGTTAGTCCTCAAATTCCACTGCTTTTATTTCTGAACTCTCTGCCTTATCAATCCCTTTGAGAGTAGAGTTTCAACAGCACTATCCTAATCGAGATTCGGTTCAACTCTTTGAGACCTATACTCTTCACTGACCCCCAAATGTCTCCCTACTTGTAAAGTCTCCTAGCCTCAATACTTCCAAACTGTGTCCACTTTACTTGAATGTCTTTACAACATAAGACCTTTGATCACTATTAATCTCTCCCTTCTTTGACTGCAAAACCAACTCCCTCTCCTGGGTCTCCCCCAACCCTCTGACTAATCCTTAGTCTTCTTTGCAGGCTCCTCTTTCTCTGCTAATCTATTAACTATGGTTCTCCTCTCTTCTCATATATAAGTTATGCTGGCCAATTGCATTTACTCAGCCAGCACCTAACTGATCCCTCACAAAGCTAATCTACAGACCAGAACTCTCTCTCTTTCATAGCTTACAGACAAAAATCAAGAGCTACTCTGTTCAGCACAGAAGCTCTGATGCATGGAGTTATTCAAATTCAAGTTCAAGTTAAGTAAAATTTAATATAATTTAAAACTCAATTTTGAGTTAACACATTAGGCACACATTTTCAGATGTTCAGATCCAAAACATTTTCATCAATAAAGAAAGCTTTATTGGATAATCCTGGTTTAAAACTTTCTTCAAGTGATATCAAGAGAAACTCACCTCTACCTTAAAATATCTAAAATTTCTCTTAGGTGAATGTTTAAGCCTGATCTTCCATATAAATTTTCTTCCTGTCTCCTCTACACTGTCCCTATTGCTTCTGACTTCATTCCCATAAACTGTGTTATAGTCTCCTAATTAACCTCCCTGACCACATCCCTACACACCCCACCCACCACCAAAATTCATTATTGAACAGTGCAGCCAAGGACCTCTTTCCAAAATGTAAATCTGGCTGGGTTAAGCTTATAGTAATAAGACTCAGTGGTTTCCTAGTGTCTATACAGGATGACCACATAATTTATCATCTAAACCAAGACAATTTTGATAATAGGAGATGTTACTACTAATTACGTTGTTACAATAGTACTAAAATAGTACCTTCAGATAAACCAGTTTGTATGTCACCTTCATACAGTCTAAATTTCTATTAGTTCATGAGCTCTTACATAATCTGGCCCTGTCTACTTCTTCAACTCTGTAGATCTACTTGTCATTCACCAAATGTAATGTTCTGTTACACTTCTGTGAATTTTGTTGTTCTGGTCCCTCAGTCTAGCTCTCTCTCATTGTCATTCCTCCCAATAGAATTTTAAAAGAGGTATCTAAGCACTGTATACTCTATCATTTTTTAATATATGTATTTCTTGATTATGAAATAATATATAACTCTCAGAGTGATTTGAAAAATCTAGAACGTCTTAGAACAAAAGCATTTATATTCTTATCATTGACATACAACTACAGTTAATATTCCACTGTGGATTTTTTTCTATCTATGTGTACACACACAGTGGTCTTTCAAAAATTTAATTTTTACTACTTTGTAACAGACATTTTTTACATAATATACTATTTATTTTTTCATGTCATTGTATTCTGTTATGATATGAATTTTAATGACTGGAAATTAATTCATTGTACAAAGATAACACTAGTTTAGCTCATCTTGTGTTGGATATTACTAAAAATTTATAAAATTTTTAAACAAATACATTTCTCATAACACAAGCAATTCATATTCACTATAGACTTTTGGAAGGAAAATGCACAAAAAGGAAAAGAAATTGATCACATCTTGAAAAATTACTTGTATATTTGAAGGATAAGTCTGTGTGAAGCATATTTCTGAAATTGCTATTAAATAAACAGAAAAATACTACATTTCTAGAAATATGGACATACAAATTTTCAAGAATGCAGATATTGCATAAAGGTAGTTTTTTCACAGCTATGAATATTTTGTAAACATATTTTGTATACATACACATGTTAAACATGTTTGTGAGAAATACTTCTTCAGAAATGTAACAGCATTCCAGAAATTCTACCCATGAACATTAAGGTGGAATGTAACCTTTCTGAAAATTTCCACTGCATTTTAATCATAGATGAAATAGAGAGAGATTCATTTTTTAAAAGCTGTGTAAAATTTCTGACCTGGGAATTTTTGAAAATATCAATTATTTCTCTGAAAGATGTTAGACTTAACCAAGCATAAGTGAATCTGAATTTGTGATTCTAGGAAACAGAAATATGATTAATACATTGCAGATATAGTAACGATTTGCCATTTCATCAAGTGAAAGGTGGACTTGTGAATATATGAATGTAAGAACATGTGCCAAAGTGCTACCATAATTTTATTACTTGCTGCTGTCCTGCTAATTTAAAATGACTTTATTCAATCTGAATTAAACTTTTAATATGCCACATCTTGGTATTCGTTTGGCAGGAAAATGTCACAAATTTATTCTAGTGGTCCCTGCAGAAATGTTTAACTATCTCCTTTCAAAAATATATATATATATATCAAAATATTTAGAGAAAAGAATGCTACAAGCTAGAATCCTTAGTGACTGAGTCATATTAATATACAATTGGATTTTGGAAGAAGTAGTTCAGAACTATAAAAATACCAACAACTCTTCTCTACTCCAAACCCTAAACATACACATAGTGTAAGACTCAGAAGTCATGGCTGAGGAGACACAAGCTGCAGAAGGGCAGAATTTTAGCAAACTCACACCCATAAGTGAACATAGAGCCAATTAGCACCCGTGTTTGCCTAGGAGAAACAAAGAGGCATAGTGGCACTTGGTCATTCTGAACTGGCCTTGAGGAAGAACATGAAACCCACCTTTCTATGAGAGGTCTGGGTGTATCTGGAAGACATCAGGGGTGAGAGTGTAGCCAACAGATAAGCACACATGCACAAACTAATTACAGAAATGTAGAAGTACCAAAAAAAAAAAAACCCATAAAAAAAAAGGGGCTCCTGGGTGGCTTAGTCTGTTAAGCGTCCGACTTTCGCTTAGGTCATGATCTCGTAGTTCGTGGGTTCGAGCCCCGCGTCGGGCTCCATGCTGACTGCCTGCTCAGAGCCTGGAGCCTGTTTCAGAGTCTGTGACTCCCTTTCTCTCTGACCCTCCCCTGCTCACTCTGTCTCTCTCACTCTCTCTCTCTCTCTCTCTCTCTCCTAGAAATAAGAAAAAAAAAATGTAGAAGTGCCAGAAACACACCTGGGTGTCTCTGGTCAAAGAAGGAAAGCAAGCAAGCTAAGTGAATGCCTCAAAGCAAAGCTGAACACATTAAAACAACACACTGAAAGAACGGTTATCTGAGGCAATGTAGCCTCTCTGTATGTTCACTAGCGAATCAGAAATGGCATTTGCCAACACGGGCATGAAAATAGGTACTAATCCTCATGTTTAGGAGTGAACCCAAATCAGTTCATATAAATTACTCTGCCTTAGTGTTGAGTTCAATTGAGGTCATTTCAGATTGCTAAGATATTAATAGGAAAAGATCCAAACTAAAGTTTGTGATAGGTACATACCAAGAGGCTCCCTGTTTTTCACAAAACAGCAGAGGTAGGAGCAGGTGATGAGCGATAACAGAGCTGATACCAGTTGGCTGAGCTACTGAGATTAAATACACAGCTGTCTTGGCACCACTGAACAGGCATCTCCTGCAACTTACACTTTTCACCCTGAAATGTGTATTCACTCCCTTGACTAAGGCACAATGCTAACCCCTACTTCTACTTCATTTGTGAGCATTCTTCTCTGCATAAGTATTCATACAAATGCAGGGGGTTTTTCTTTTTTGGCTGTAAATGTTATAGACAGAACAAATATCTAGCTGGTGACGATCGCAGGCAAGTAAAAGATGTCATACAATAATAATACCCTATGGTTGGATAGGGCTTTACAGGTTTTAAATCACTTTTGTATATATTACTTTATTTCATGCTCACAATAACCTAGGAAGTAGGACAGGAGTTATTGCCATTAGTGTACGATGAGTAAACAAACCTGGGTTTAGAAGTATTTCATGTGTTGCTTAAGGGCCCATGACTAGTAAGTGTGCAGGTTTTCTAACTCAGATTCTGGCATTTTTTCCTCCACAATGTAAACCAAATTAGGGTACTGTCATATTTTTTTCAGAATTCATATCTCCATGTAAGTTTCTTACGTGTTTCTGTGCATAGACATATAGATAAATTTCTATATATGTTACCTACATATAGATATTTCTAGAAAGGAAAGACTTTGCCTAAATGCTCTAATTCTATCCCTATTCCAACACGAGAAGGAAACAGGAATATACAGTATTTCCTTTGAAGTTGGGGAGACTGGGAGGAGAACCCTGTCTGCTCTGGCTACATGGGAAGAAATGCAGGAGGAGCTAACTCTCCATCCTGGAAATACACACAGCATGAGTCATCTATTTTAATCTAATGACAATAGTCTCTACACTCCGAAGCTACTTCATATACTTGGAGAAAGTTGGCAGGATAACCTCCAACCTACAAGTCAGGAACTTGGGCTATTGAAAAGTTTTATTTAAATGACCTTTCCCTTTAGCAAAGTCTGAATGTGAGGCTTCCTTCCATTCCAGCAAGCCTCAGGCTATAAGGAAAACAGGGTATTAGAGGAATAAAAATGTCAATAAAAATTGAGTCAATAATGAAAATGTTGATAATACCACAAAAGATGATGTCCAAAAGACAGTAAAACATGAAAATATCAAGAAAAGTGAAGGCGAGATTTCTGTTGGGTGATTTGAATTTCCAACTATTAGGAATAATTTTCATTATCTGCAAAATCTTAAATATTTAATTGTATTTGTCAATGCAACATCTATTGGAGCTTATGTCTTGTTTTATTTGGCACCTTAGTAAGGCACTTTTGCACAATTATGTCAACACATTGAGTTAGCCTTTGTCAAGAAAGGCAAGCATTTGAATCCTTGTCAGTCAAGCATTTCATTTTTTAAAAAGGATCTAAGAGTCAAGAACAATAGGCAACTATTCTTGGCTTCATTAGTGACTTTATTTTGATCTTTTCCTTTTGACATTCTTTCTCAGGCACATCTGGGCAAGTCTAGTTACACTAAGCCTCATTTAAAGGAAACTGAAAATTCCACAATGACGTTCTCCACTTTACTGAGAGATTTTTACTCTCGGGAAGAGTGGAAATTGAATGTGATTATCTTTCACTTTGAGATTCGTTTATAATAGGAACAGGTGCATCAAAGCCAGGTTGGGGTTAGTAATGAATGGGGAGAAAGTGCAGCAAGTATTAGATTCAAGATGCAACCAAATTTAGCAGGAGTAAGGCAGAGAGGTTGACAGAGAGATGAAATCAAGAATAGATTAAATACCACAAATCTCATTAGTCCATACCTAAGACCATGAATAGTGGAATCTGTTACATTCTGAAATGAGAGAAAACTCATTGGAGAGGGCCCATAGGTTTTAACTGATTAGATACATAAATATTACTCTTATTTAGTTCATATTTCCCAAAATAAATAAACACTCAGAGATGATGTTTAATTCTCTGCTAATTAATATTAATGATGGAAATGTTAAGCAAAAAAAAAAATCAGTTTCTAGAAATACTGTGCCTGTGCCTTTCATGCTATCTGTATTGTTTAAGTGGCTTCTTTGTAAAAATAGAAATATTCTTTATTATTTTTAATTCTAGATGTAGTCAGAGACCCCGTCTCTTAAGAAGCAGAGTTAGAGAGACTACCTATGGTGAATCTTCAGAGGAATTCAGTATATACATTTACCTATCCAAGGATGACTTTATCACTATCTTTGGAAAGGGTTGAGCACCACTACGTGTTTACCCAAAAATACTGATTCAAAGGGGTATGTGCACCCAGGTATTTATAGCAGCATTATCAGCAATAGCCAAATTATGGAAACAGCCCAAATGTCCATGGACTTATGAGTGGATAAAGAGGTTGTGATATATATACACAATGGAATAATATTCAGCCATAAAAAGAAAATGAAATCTTGGCATTGCAGTGATGTGGATGGAGCTAAGTGTATTATGCTAAGTGAAATAAGCCAGTCAGAGAAAGACAAATGATTTCATTCATATATAGAATTTAAGAAATGAAACAGATGAACATAGAGGGAGAAAAAGAAAGAGGCAAACCACAAAACAGACTCTTAATTATAGAGAACAAACTGAGGGTTGCTAGAGGGGAAGTGGGCAGTGGGATGGGTTAAATGGGGGATGGCTATTAAGGAGGGCACTGGTGATGAGCACTAAGTGTTACCTGTAAGTGAAGAATCACAAGATTAGTGAAACTAATCTTACACTATATGTTAACTAAATGAAATTTAAATAAAAACTTCAAACAAACAAAAATAAATTAATTTTAAAAAGAAATATCTTTGCTACCTTTAGAGACTAAATGCAAGGATTAAAATTTTTTCATAATTATTTTCTTTTTTTAAATTTTTTAAATGTTCATTTATTCTTGAGAGAGAGAGAGAGCATGAGCAGGGGAGGAGCAGAGAGAGGGAGACAGAGTCTGAAGCAGGTCCCAGGCTCTGAACTTTCAGCACAGAGCCCAACATGGGGTTGGAACTCATGAACCACGAGATCATGACCTGAGTCATAGTCGGATGCTTAGCCGACTGTGCCACCCAGACACCCCTCATAATTGTTTTCATAATTATTATTTTTCTTAAAGCACTTGGAGACTTAACATAGCACCTATCAATAACAACCATTTATGTTTTTCTCCTTGCTGAGTAGTTAAATAATAAACTCCTCCACAAGATAGTGAAAGTCGTCATTGGTAGGGGTCCCTTGTTGATTGTGTTCACTACTGTATACTCAGCTCTTATTATAGTGCCTGGAACATAATAAAAGTTCAATAAATATTTATAGAATAAATGAGGGAATTACACTGTATATTCAAACTAGCCTCTTGAATATCAAACATCTCTACACACCTTCAGAATGTGTATGTAAAAGGAGTGTAGGCTTTATAGGTAGACAAGGCTGGATTCTAATCAAGGCTAATCATCAAATGTACTGAGCCTCTATTTCCCCTTATAAAAATGAGACTTACAATGCTCATTTTGCCTCATAGCAAAGATTATACAAGTACTATAGATCACAGATGTTACACACACACACACACACACACACACACACAGGGTCCAGCAGAATCTCTGATATTTATTATATGTTCAATAAATTGAAATTATCTTTACCATTTAATACTTAGATCACCTATTAAAATAAGTTTAAAATGAAAAGCTGAGCCACAGGCTAGTGCAACCTCTCATAAATGAGAAAAATTAGTCTAGAAAAAACAAGTGGTTTGCTGAAGAGTCAAAAATTAATGCTCTTCAGAGAAATGGGAGTCTATACTAATTCCTGCTGAGGGATTTGACCACAAATTTCACTGGATCTGTCCTCTGTTTTTAATTGCACATATATTTTGGCACAATTTAGCATATCTTTTCTTAGGCCCACAAAGCTAAATATATATAGATATGTTAACTATAATCTCTAAGATTAATCTTAATTTCTCATATTTTTATAGCTCCTCTGTCTTTGAAACCAGAGAAGTAAACCTAGAAACCAGGCATGATAAATCAGTTCTCCAAATGACTGTTAGCATATCCCAATTTAGATTGTCATGAATATCAGTTCAACTAGATTATTTCAAATTCTTTTGATGTTTCACTTGAACTTTTTAAAGTTTAAGAGTAAAATAATGCTTGGTAAAACACTCACCTACCTTATCAAAATACCAGAAAAACTTAGTCTGTGCCTAAGGCAAGGTGTGATACTGTTAGGTGGCATCATGCCACTTTACAAAGGTCTCAAATCATGCTATTCTTTTTAGCAAATTGAAATTATCCTAATGGCTTGAAAACATCTGGAGAAGACTTAGGCTCATCCACTTCTTAGCTTCTAGCACTGCAGTCTCCTCCTGCGTCTGCGTCCTCCATCGGAACTGCCTTCTCCACCATCAGTGTGGGTTTTACTCCTGCCTCTCTAATCACTATGTTCTGATCCATTGTGTGTGGCTAGGGGTCGAACCATCAGCATATTCATCTACAGTCCACTACAAAATCCAGCGGTGAAACACGTAGAGCAGTGGAAACACAAGGATTCGGGCCAGAATCTGTTTGTGTCCTTTCATACAGGGGCAATAGGCCTTGGCCACACTTAGCATCTTTGACTGAGGTTGCCTCATCTGCATATGAAGGTGGGGAGAATATGGACTATTGCAATTCCCTAAGGTTATTTAGAAATCCCAAATCTGTAAAGAACACTCTGAAACTGGAAGTGCTCCACAAATATTGGTTGCTTTTAGGATTATTACCAAAAGATCTCTTTTCTCCCAGGTTTACTTGCTAGGATAAAGTAGGAGTTGAGAACCACTAAATCAATAAGGTACAATGTTAGTGAACTCAAGTACGTAGAAGTAAAAGGTCTTAGCTCAGGGTGCTCAACCAAAATGTCTTACACTGGGTGGCTTAAATAGCAAATGTTTATTTCTCACAATTCTGGAGGCTGGGAAGTTCAAGATCAAGGTGCCAGTAGAATCGGTGTGTGGTGATGGTCCTCTTTTTAGTTTGCAGTTGGCCACTTTCTTGCTGCATCCTCACCTGGGGAAAAGAGAGAGCTCTGATCTATTCCTCTTCTTATAAGGACATTGATCCTACCATGTGGGCTCTACACTCCTGAACTCACCTACATTTAACTGCTTCCTAAAGGCCCCACCTCCTTATATCATCACACCGGGGGTTAGGGTTTCAAATATGAATTGGGGGGGCACACATCCAGTCTTTAAACATAAGAGATCAAAATATTTTGAAATATCTGGGACACCACAATGTATAAACAATGCACTGAACTAGAAGTTTAGTATAGAATTTTAATTCCGGTTCTATATCTTGCTCTATAAACTGGTAAAGTCACTTAGCAAATTAGCAATTAATTATGTGTCACATACCATATTAGGTATGTAATTCACATGCATTATTTCTAATCTTAAAATACTATAGCAAGGTAATTGTTATTATCCTTGCTTTGCAGATGAAGACATGGAGACTCTGAGAGGCTTAGTAGCATGCCTAAGACTACAAATATATTGATCAGTAGCCCTGAGATGAAGACCTAGTTCTCTTTTTAAAATCCCTTCTTCATGGGAGCACCTAAATATCTAAAACAATTAATCACAAACACAAACAAGTTTATAGATAAGAATGTGCTAATAGCAGGGGACTTTAATACTCTGCTTACAGCAATGGATAGGTCAACCAGACAGAAAATCACTAAAGAAATAATGGACTTGAAAGACACATTGGACCAGATGGATCTGACAGATATATTTAGAACTTTACATCCTGAGGCCAGGGAATTTACTTTCTTCTCAAGTGCACATGGCACATTCTCCAAGATAGATCACATACTGGGACATAAAGCAGCCCTCAATAAATATAAAAGAATTGAGATCATACCATGCACACTGTCAGATCACAATGCTTTGAAACTTGAAATCAATTACAGGAAGAAGTCTGGAAAACCTCCAAAAACATGGAGGTTAAAGAACACCCTACTAAAGAATGAATGGGCCAATCAGGCAATTAGAGATGAAATTTGAAAACATATGGAAACAATTGAAAATGAAAACACAATTNTTATACTGAGTGAAATAAGTCAGGCAGAGAAGGACAAATATCATATGTTTGCACGTATAGGAGGATTAGGAGGAACTTAACTGAGGAACAAGGGGGAGAAGAAGGGGGGACATGGTGGGGGAAGGGGAGAGAGGCAAACCATGAGAGACTCTTGAATGCTGACAAAAACTGAAGGCTGATGGATGTGGGGGGTAGGGGGGATGGGCTTGGAGGAGGGCACTTGTGGGGATGAGCACTGGGTGTTATGTGGAAACTAATTTGACAATAAACTATTTGTAAAAAAAAAAAATCCCTTCTTCATGGGAATCTACCACCAAAACCAAGAGCACACTGTATGTTAGCTAACTTGACAATAAATCATATTAAAAGTAAACAAAATAAAATAAAATCCCTTCTTTCCTCACTCTAATATGCTAGCATTTCTTCCTTGTTTATCTTATCTGTGAATTGAATGGTAACTCTAAAAGTTTTCCTAGGATCCATTCAACACTAAAATGTGATAATTGACTGTCAAAGATGACTATCTGGAGTTCTTAGATGAGCTATTAAAGTAGCTCAACCTGTGTGCCTACAATAGATTGTTAAGTGTCTCATGATGCTAAGATTTTTATCTCTCAAGTCTGTGGGGCAGAGACAGGGGAGGCTGGAGCCTCTGGGAGCACCCACTTCCATTTACTCCAGTTTGCCATGTGACTAAGACAATTTTTGATGCAAAAGTGTTTGGGAAGTTCTTCACTAAATGAACCATGTGGCTACATATAACGTAGAAAGTGCTTGTGGCTTGAAACCCTAAATCTATATCAATCAAGTCATGTTGTGAGTCTGGAAATGACTTGGTTTCCCCAGAAAAAAAGCCATAGTATGATTTATACATTCTCCAGCTTATATTGGAACAGCAAATAAATTGCAGAGGCAGACATTGATTGAGCCAAGAAAACTAAACACTGATCCTTCGAGCATTCCTAGGTTACCGTATTTATGTGAAAGTTTATTTAAACTAATAGTCTTACCACATTTTTAAGACTTTATTAAGTAAACTAGAGCATACATGCCAAGTTCACCTTCCACTGATGACTAAAATGAGTTTTGAATTCCAAGATGCAATATGAAAATGATTCTAATCTTTTCTTTCCATTGATTCAGTAAATTCTAAAGTATGCTGCATTGTAGAAATATGCAAAGCAGTTACCACAGAATATATTCATTGACCCAGTTGATGTTTAAAAGTTTATCAAGCATGTACATCTTTGAAATATTAAGATTAGGGTTCCTGGGCAAATTATAAAGCCAGTACTTCCTCTTAGTTTAGAGGTCAGCTTCTACATTTTATAGCCAGAAACTGACCTTGACCCTCTTCATGAAACAGAGCTGTGGAAGTACATACCGTTGTTCCTACAATGCCCTTCTTCCCAGGCAGTCTTCCAGGGATGAGAACGACATCAAGGGATAAGGGAGAAAGATTTAAAAATACAACATCCTGTGGGCAAAACCTCATCCATGCAATTAACTAAAGCCATAATCCCTTAAAGGGACATGTGCCCCAAAACCCCGCTCTTCCCAAAAAAGCCAGATACTGCAAAGTGCAAATGTATCACTTCAGCCTAACACAAATAAATATGCTCATATTGCATGCAGAAGAAGTCAAATCTCTTCACTACTTCCCTCGCTAGTCCTTTGCCAACCTACACCCTTGTTCGGGATATTATGTCTTCACATAAAAATTTCCAAACTTGTCTTCTTCACATTGAAAGTTAAGAGGAAGTTGGATTATTTTCTAATAGACAATAATAAAATTATTGGTTTCATTTATGAGTCATAGATCACATCCTCTCTTAAATGCAATTCATTGTTTAGGGAGTCCTAATATTGTTTAAAGCTGGATGCTACTATCTGTTAAATTTAGAAAACAGAACCAGTAATTCATGGATATGACTGGCGAAGTTTTCCTTTCTTTGTCCACCCTCAAATTATCATCTCATTTTATGTGTTGTCTTAAAAATGAGAAGGTTGATAGGGGACCAAAGTTCACTATCCTTTAGAGCTTGTGGGAATTTCAAATGAAAATAAATTAGCTTTATATAAATATAAAAATATCTCTAATTTAATTCATTTTTAAGTATAAATATTTACTTTTAAAATATAAAATACGAGGGGAACCTGGGTGGCTCAGTCAATTAAGCATCGACTCTTGATTTCTGCTGAGGTCATGATCTCACGACTTGTAGGATTGAACCCTGGGTCAGGCTCTGCCTGTCAGCACAGAGCCTGCTTGGGATTCTTTTTCTCCCTTTCTCTCTGCCCCTCTCCTATTCATGCTCTCTCTGTCTCATTCTCAAAATAAGTAAAATAAACATAAAATTGTTTAATTTAAAAAGAAAATATAAAATATGATAACCTTTTGAATAAAGTCTCCAGATTTATAAAAACCTTAATTGAGATTTTCTAGGATAGAAATTAAAGTTATACCCACCAACAATTCTAAAAAGTAGAATGCTAGTAGGGTCTCTTACAAAGATAATACCAAGTCAAACAGCTGACAGAAAAAGTTCAATATAAAGTAACCACTATGTCACGGGGGTGTTTGCTTGCTTTTGTTTTCTCTTTTCAGAGAAAAAGAGAAATGTACTGGGGCTTTGGTAAACTATGTGGTTTCTTTGAAGTATTCCCGGAGTGTGTCATGCCGAATCATGCCTAAATGCTTTTCAAAATTGGTTCTCTCTGCTTGAGCGCCCAGCACCTTCTTCTCCTGGCAAATTTAGAAGCATCATTTAAGAACCAGTCCCAATGTGACCACCTCAAGAAAGCCTCTTTAGGTACTGGTTAAAGTGATCTGCCACTTTGGCACTGTGGCCATTCTATTCCAGCATTTCTTGTACTATTGCAAGACTTCTCCCACAAGCAGAAACCAAGTTAAGCTTTGGTTTTGCCATGAGTTTTTGGTAGGATTAAACATAACAAATGAAACCACCTAGCACAAGATTATATGTTTTGTCGACACTGAATAAGTGCTTTCTGATGTTACTGCCATTGTTATGATTAGGCTGCAGAGCCTACAGAGGACTAACACCCAGCCAACATAGATATACTGGGCTTATGTGTGTAGCAGCACAGAAAGGTGACTCCCACATTCCCCGGTCACCCAGGTCCTTCTCTCCCCCTCCTGTGTTCTGATTGTACCAAAACACACAGGGGATTCTTATGGTGAGGGTCAGAGAGGACAAGAAGGGAACTTTTCCCAGCATTTTACTTTGCAGACCTAGAATCAGGCAATTTGATTCAAGTCTCACTGACTCCTGGGAGAATCCTGTGTTTATCTGGGATATAGAAATAATGGTTTTCTTTTTGTTGTAATATATGATACATGATACTAATGTAATGATATATAGTAATGTATGACAAATTGTAAATCAAATGATCATATTCCCAGGTTGATATATTTAGGAAACTTAGACACTATTAATCTTCGCTAGTATTTGCTCTTCAGTAAGGAGGGAATTTTTTATATCAAATACTTCTACAAAAAGCAAACCAAAAGAAAAGTAAATATGTGAGGTGAAGGTTGTGTTCATTAACTCATTTGTGGAAATCCTTTCACAGTGTTTGTGTGTATCAAATCACCATGTTGTACTCTGTCAATATCTTACAATTTTATTTGTCAATTATATCTCAATAGAGCTGGTGGGGGGGAGCCAACCAAGCAAAAAGTGACCAATTAAGACCATTTATTTGTCTGTTCTTAACAATATTTAATACCATAGACATTTGGAAATACACAGAATACCTACATTTGTGCCAGTATATTGGCCCAGCTAAAACCTACTCACATAATTTCATTCATATACAGTATATGATTGTAAAAGTGATGAAACTAATTTCACATGTCATATGCAAAATTTAATCTTTTTCTGTACTCATAGCAGTTGCATGCTTTTCTCTGTCTCTGAGTTGCATGCATTAAACCAGTCCTAAATGCCAACCGCGTGTAAAATAGTGTGTTTGAGGATCTCAAGGTTACAACGCTATAACCCTGACTTCTAGAAACATATAGAATGCAATATGTATTCTTTATCTTTGTATTTTTCCTATCCTCTCTCTCTTTTGACAGCACATATGAGATTTAACTAGCAATTTTAGAGGCCTATAAAATTATTAGCACATTGACTCTCAATCTTTAAAGATTTTAAGCAGAATTGTAATAGCAGTGTGTAGGCAAATAGGGGAGAAAGAAAGTAATTTTTGCAAGTTAATATCATCCCCCTGGCTAACTACATGTATTCAGCACTTTCACATTAACAAAGGCAAATGTGATGCTCGCATTACTGGAGTAGCTGGGGAAAGCATTTCCAGCGGGACTTAATGTGGTCACACCTCCCCTTGCACATGCACCTTGTTTTCAGTCACTGTTAGGGAAGTATTCATTGTCTGTATGTTTGGTCAGTTCCATCCAGTATGTTCTGTGGCCCCTCACAATACTCTTTTCAGAAAGTGAACCATTTTACCCAGTAGAGTGTAAACCAATTCCACCCAACAGTAGGATTTCTATTAGGACACAATCTCACAGATTCTCTTTGAGAATAAGGACTTATATATGAAAGTATTAAACATGGCATGTTACTCTGCCAGGTCTGCTAGAACAAAATACCACAAGGTGAGCGGTGCAAATGACAGAAATGTATTGTTTCATACTTCTGGAGGCTAGACGTCCTGAGGCCTGGCTTCATGGCTTATAGATAGCCACCTTTATGCTGTCCTCACAAGGCCTTTTCTCTGTGTACACACTCCTGGGGTCTTTCTGTCTTCTCACGAGGACATCAGCCATATTGAAGTAGGGCTCTATCCTTATTTAACTTTAATTTTCTCTTTAAAGTCTCTGTCTCCAAGTGCAGTGGGGATGGGGGTTGGGCTTCAACATATGAATTTGGGGAATAGGTGGAGAGACAGGACACAGTTCAGTCCATAACATATGAAAAAAAACAAAACTTCAAAATCATAAATATAATAATTCCATTAAAAGAAAGTTCCCTTAATATTTCAGAGGATTCTTTCAGGTCCTCTGAGAAAGTAAATTAGGCAAAACACAAAATGCAGCTCTCATGAAGTTTACTTCATGTTTCACATTTAAGAAATGCCACATTTGTCATTTTCCTAAATAATGTTTACTCTAATGAACAGGCTACAGGAAGATTGATTTTGGTTACTACTTGTGCACTATCACCACTACCCCTCCCCCACCTCTGTCCAGGTTCAGTGTAGATCCTGAAAGTCTTACATGACTGAGAAACCCACTGTTTTTCAGCCTACACTGGTCATTGTCCTGCTTATTGTCCAAAGCACTTGGTGGCTCCAGAGCTGAGATGTAATGTGGAGCTTTGCAAACACTGAGAACCTGACACCTGGGCCCTGCCTCCGGAGGAGGGCATGAGTAGGAAGGAACAGTGCAGACATTTCTACTATTCTTTGAGTCTCCAAACCACCCATTTGCCCCTCTTCTCAGATTTAGAGAAGACATCTACACCTTCTTCCAGACTAGCATTTCTAATTCCCTCATCATTTACCCTTCTACAGAGACTCTCCTCTGAGTGGGGTTTAGAAATGCATTCCTCTCTTTACAGCAGTCATTTTTTCCTTCCGATTACAAAAAATAAAAATAACAAAAGGCCTGAACTGAGCTGTCTTGTAGGTTGGCTTATTCAGTAAAAATGACAGCTGAAGTCTACACAATCCAGGAAAATGAAAAGTTCCACATGTGTCTCATCATAGCAACCAGGAAGGGATTATGAATCCTTTCTAAGAGACAATGAGAGACATCAGAAACTAAAAAGATAAAAGAAGTTGAATGAGTTTCATTATAGATTCTTTAAATGTCTTTTAAATTGTCTTGTGTTTTACTTTCTTTGCCTGCCCTGCGTTCTAAGTTTGTTAGGAATGTCAAAATGAGTCTTCATTGTCTTTTACTGAAGCAGGAAAAATGACATCAAGAGAGAGTTGAAGAGGGAAGAGGTGTGACTTTTGCCACCAACACATTCTTCCCCATTACATATGACTCTATTTTTCTAATTAGATCCAAAAAGCTACAAAACTCCTTACTTAGGGAAGCTTTAATAATCTAATGACCATTCTGGAGTCAAACAAATACTATGTATATATTGCTAAGGAATTGGATTGGCAGAATAGAAATATATGGATTAGAAAAATTGGGTTGAAAATGTTTTCCAGCTAAAACACCAGATCAACATTTGTACTAGTTGGCTACTTTACTTATTCCTGCTAGCTAGCTCCCAACATTAGAATAAGATTAGCAAGAATAATTTTAAAAAAGTTTTTTTATTGTTTGTTTATTTTTGAGAGAGAGACAGAGCACAAGCAGGGGAGGGGCAGAGAGAGAGCGAGACACAGAATCCAAAGCAAGCTCCAGGTTCTGAGCTATCAGCACAGAGCCTGATGCGGGGCTCAAACCCACGAACTGTGAGATCATGACCTGAGCTAAAGTTGGACACTTAACCAACTGAGCCACTCAGGCACTCAGATGATTAATTTTTACTCTTTTTTGCTGTTACTCAGGATTTCTATTGTCATGATTTTTATAATAAAGAGATATTTCACATGAGTATTTTTTGTAAAACTCAATAAAATATAAATAAATTCATAATTTTAAAAATTTGTCATGTTAAAAGAGTTATCATTAAGTTTTCCATACTGAGCATTTTTTTGTCAAGACTTTGTCATATTTTAAAAAGAGTAAAGGATGAAATAATATGATTCCTGGAATTTGTTTCAAAAAAATTGTGAGTGAAGGACAAATGAAACAAGATTGGCCATGGAGTATTGATTTTAGGAGCTTTGGGATGATTACATGGGGGTCCATCACATCCTTCCCTCTACTTTTGTATATATTTTAAATGTTTCATGACCAAAATTTGAAAATAGCAAGTAAAACTTAAAAATTGAATGTCATGCTCCTTACAAAAAATAAAGACCAACAATAAATATGATAGAAAGGTAAATATAACTTTACCAGAGAGCACTAGACATGTGTCAGGATGATTCAGGAAATGTCAACTTTCTCTCCAGTTAAAGTGTTCGGGGTCCCCAGGGAATCTAGTTCTTTTATCCTCTGTCATTATTGTGAAAGCTGATGGGTGTGTCAGTCACCTCTAAGCATAGTGCTTTGGGGAATAGTATCTCTGTGTCAGCTTGTGCCAACTGGTGCTTGTGCTGTTTTAATATTCTCTGAAGTCTTGTCAATCAGCAGCTATACTTCTGAGAAGAGTTTAAAAACAAGCCGTGGTGGCAACTAATAATCTAATAATAGGGTAGAGAAATAGTGAGAGGTGGTTGGCTGACTTTTCCTATCCTTTGACCTTAATTTTGTGGATTCCACTGATGAACAAATATACTTATTCTAAAATGATCTATTAAATGGTGTAGGAAGCCTTGCCATGCATTGCAAAGGATACGCAAAATATTAACCATTCTCTCTTCCTCCAGAGGACTTACAAACAAGTTACAGTTGGGATACATAGGATGAATTAAGTTAAAAATGCAAGGCAGTGTAGAATATATGCCCAATGAATAATACAGATTCCAAATACTGTAGCAGTTCAAAATAGGGAAGGGCCTACTCTTGAGGGAGTAATTTGGAAAAACTTTCCTGAGAAGATGGGATGAAAATGAAGATTTAACCACATCAAATTCACAGAGTCAAGAACTGACCTAGAGGCACATAGTATGGTAGTAGGAGCAAGAGAATTGAGTCAGACAGATCTACCCTCCAACTCCAGTTGTTGTCTCTGAGCTCTGTTCTTTCATTTGTAAATCATGCACATTTGTTATAAAATTTTAAAATATTAACATTTGGGAAAATGCCTATCGCTAAATAAACCCCCAGCCATTGCTTTTGTGTGGGGGGTGGGGAAGCCACAGAATAACAATTTGTAAACAAAAATTGCAGCCACACTGTAAAGACCTCAATATCAAACTAAGGAATTTAGACTTTATTCCATAGGTGTCTGATGGCTTTAAGTAGAGAAGGTATTTAGGAAAGACTATTCCAGTAGTTATGAACCTGGTTGAAGCAGGAGACTTGGTCTAGAGAAATTAATTAGAAAGTTAATGCAATAATCCAAGCACTAAGTATTAAGGACTAGAATTAGGGTTGTGGTCAGAGATGAATTTACCTGAAGCTAATAATGTTTTATTTTTGGCATCACAATTGCATGATCCTCCTGTAAGGCCTCAGAAAAGACCCTAGCAATACCTTCACATAGTCAAGTTGTTTGCTGAACTTTGCAAAAATGAGATATTAATTAGTTAAGACCACTCTTTCTTTCCACCCTGTTTTAAAAAGTCACCTTGGGTTGCCTTAACAAAATACCACAGACTGGGTGGTTTAACAGTTCTGGAGGCTGGAAGTCTGAGATCAGGGTGCCAGCTTGGTTGAATTCCAATTAGAGCCCTCTTCCTGATGTGTAGATAGCCATGTGAGGTGCTATGTAGTCACACAACCTTTCCTCTGTCCTCATAGGAGGTGAGAGAGAGAGCTCCCTTCCTCTTGCCACAAGGACACTTATAAGGACTTCATCCTGAGGGTACTATGTTTACGACCTAATCTAACCCTCCTCACCTCCCCAAAGCCCTACCTCCTAACACCATCCTATCAGAGTTTAGGGCTCCAACATGTGAACTGGGGAGGGATACAAACTTTCAGTCTATGGCACACCTCTACTTTCCTTCCATATCACTTTCCTTTTGTTGTGCTCTGGAGAGGCTATGGACATTACAGGAATTGGACTAAGAGTAATTTGGGTTGGAGAAAGATTTAGCTTGTGTTTAGTATATATATATGGTTTTCATTCACTTTTCTGTGTAGTCAGGTTACTGCTGTCTTTTCCTGCACAGAAGTGGTTTCAGAAATACTCCTATGCCCCAGTGCCATCTTACATGGAGTCTGGACATGAAGGTGCACGGACACAGTTTGCATTGCAACATATTATGTCCTCAGAACTTAGGCCCCAAAGGTGTGGGTGGTAGAGGAGAAATGCATTTTGAAATGTGTGCAGCTAGAAGCCAAGTCTGTGGAAAATTCTACCAACCATCAAATATGTTAAGTTAGAAGTGGAAGATTTCATTCTTTTTTTGTTAAGATTTCTTTTTTTTTTTAAAGCTTATTTATTTATTTTGAAAAAGAGAGACAGAGCATGTGAGTGGGGGAGGGGCAGAGAGAGAGGAAGAGAGAGATTTCAGAGCAGGCTCCAAACTGTCAGCACAGGGCCCAAGAGATCATGAGTTGAGCTGATCTCAAGAGCTGGATGCTTAACTGACTAAGCAACCCAGATGCCCCGTGGAAGATTTGGTTCTTATTGGTAACTAATCAAAATAGATATCCCCTCCTCTTCGGAATGTATTCAACAATGCAGCATATGAAATTAACTGTTTAACTGTATTATAATTATAAACACCACCCTTTGTTTCCTTTTAAAATAAAATGGTATAAAATAAAAATTTTCAGAACACTTCGGTTTATAAAACACACATGTACTTTTAGCCCTGCTTCACAAAACATCTAAAGCAATTCACTTCTGAGAAACAAATTAATAGTTTTTTCGTTAGTTGGAGGCTACAACTGAAAACAATTGAAATGACATCCCCAATAATGATCTATGATGCTGAAAGAAATGTTTCTAAACTATTAGTAATTTTTAAAATGTTAATCCACCAAGCTGGAGAAAGACTGAATTGTCTTTTCAGTCTCCACAAAAAAATATGACACAGTCCTTAACTTACAAAGAGGTGATCAACAAATATGCAGCCAAAAAAATATATACCAGGAAAAAAATTGTGGGTGAGGTATATGAAACAGTGAATTAATAAAAACTTGTTGTTTTTATGGATTTAGTAATGCCTGTCGTATTTATAAGTGATGATTCCTTTCACCAGTCTAAGCACAAATTAACTTCCATGTCTAATTTTGTATCTGTAATGTGTGATTTTTTTTTTCTAAAATGGGGTTTCCTAAGCCTGGATCTATCCCCTGATGGTGGCAATGAGAATAAAACAAAAGGGACAGATGCACACACTCAGGAGGCTCAAAACAGTGAGCTTCAGTGAATCATACTTATTCTGCAGGAATCACAAAGAGAAAAAGAACTTACTCCCCTCCTACAGAAGGTTATTTTATTGGCCATGAAAACATTTACCACCCCTTTTTGGGTGCTAGGCTTTTTGGAAGAGTACTGTAATGTCAGAGTTTGAAACACTCAAGTGTGGTATAAAGCAAACAGAAAATCACCACATGTGTACAGGGTCCCACTGCCACTACCCACACCTCATTCTTTCCCCACCTGCAGCAAGCTACAGTTCATCTTTCTCTTGTTGACCTTATCACCACCACCCAAAGCAATTCTCCAAACTCTGGACAAATGCATCTCTCCAATATGCAAAGCAGGTTATATTGCCATCCTACCAAAACTCTATTACTATTAGGAAAATTATCAGTTTTTAAGATAGAGATGTTAAGGACATTGGAGAATCCTTTCTCAAGTAATTGTTCCCATTTGTCCATATGGCTACCATGAGAGCTGCATTGTTATGGTAGGCATCGTTTCTAGGTCTCTTCCCTGGGTTTTAAGACTTTGAGACTAAGGAAGTCGGTGGATATAGTTTTGTTATGTGACCCTTAGAATCAGAGGTGTCAGCAGAGAGAAGATAGATACACAAAGATGAACTAAATCAAGAGAGTGCTGATGCTTTGAGTGCATTCGAGTTCCTGGTCTCAGATGTCTCCGTAAACTGGTCCCACCCTTACCTTTGGGCTCTACAGATGGTGCAGCATATTTATGATAAAAATCATCTTCTCCTTTAAGTTGGTCAAGATAAGCTCCAGACCCTTGCAACCAAGAGCCCTTAGGAAGGCAAATGGTTTACAAGGCCTTTCATGATATACACCCTATTTAACCATCCAAATTCATCTCTGGCTATTTCCTGCTTTATCTTTTTTTTTTTTTAAGTTTTTTTTTTAATTTTTATTTATTTCTAGGAGAGAGAGAGAGACAGCGTGAGCAGGGGAGGGTCGGAGAGAGAGGGAGATACAGACTCTGAAATAGGCTCCAGGCTCCTAGCTGGCAGTCAGCACAGAGCCCGACACGGGGCTCGAACCCAGGAACTGCGAGATCATGACCTAAGCAAAAGTCAGACGCTTAACAGACTAGGCCACCCAGGCGCCCCTTCTTCTTTATCTTTAGTGTTTATTCAATACTACAAATATGTTAGGCCCCTCTCACCACCAAACCCTTGCTTTGACATGCTCTTGCCTCTGTCTATTCATCTTTTGGGTCTCCATTAAGACGTTTCTTTCCTTACAGAGATCTCTCCTGACTCATGTGCCTTTCATGGCTGCTGTCCTCCTGTGAGATGATTTATCTTACTGTGTGTCATTTCCTGTTTACTTTCTTTCTCCACTATGTATTTCTTCACCACAAACCCCTTCTGAAAAGCGGGAACCGTACATGACTGTCTTATCATTCTATTCTTATGGCTTAACACATGTCAGGCACATTCTAGGCTCTCAATATACGTTTGTTGAATGAACAAGTAAATTAACCACCTATTCAACATGGACAAATTAACAGTAAATTAATAAAGGATGAGACAAGCACCCATGAACCCATCCCCTATCTCAAAAGTGGAACAGTATTGGAACCTAGAAACTTCCTGTATATTCTGCTTCATCCCTTTATCTTGCCATCTAGAACCCTCAGAAGTCACCACTTTCCCAAAGTTTTCCTTTTTGTTATCAGCTTGCTTTTTCTTTACGGTCATATCACATATGTAGATAGACTTAAACAATAAAAATGTCTTGCTCATTTTAAACTATTTTAAACTTCAAAATAATGGTAGCATACTGCTAAGTATTCTGCAACTTGCACTTTTAATAACACACAGTATTTCTAAGCTTCATCCATGTAAACGTGTATAGTTATGGCTCATTCCTTTTTAATATTGTATGGCATTGCACTGGATAAGCTTACTACTATTGATGTATCCATTTTGTTCTCATTCTTCCAGCCACCTCACTCCCCAGATCCTCACAGATTTTATTTTCCAAAGATGGCACATCAAGACTCCTCATACCATGTGCTCTTTTACTATATGTGCTTGCCACTATCTCATGAGGAAGTGTAGTTTAATTCTCTTTCCCTTGAGTCAAGGAGGGCTTCTGACTGCTTCAAACAATATAATATGGCAAAAGTGACACTGTGTGACTTCTGAGGCTGGGTCATAGTCTTATGGTGATGCAACTTCCACCCTATTTATTGGAGCAGTCATACTTAGACCTTGAGCCACCATGTAAGAAGTCCACATACTCTGAGATCACCATATTGCAAGGAGAGTAACTACATGGAAAGGCCATGTCTGGGAATTCCAGTTACAGTCCTAGCCCTAAAAGTGGTGCAATCCAACTGCTACACATGAGTGAAGGACCCAGCCAATGATTCCAGACCCATCCATCTAGTTACCTCTTTGAGTCTTGCCAGTTGAACTCCCAGGCATTGTGGAACAGGGACAAGCTAGTATCCATGTGCCCTATCCAAATTCCTAATCCATAGGCACAATAAAATGGATGCTGTTTTTAAAAACTAAGTTTTAGGGAAGAAAACAAAAACAAAAGAAATAAAATGAACAAAAAACCCCACTAAGTTCTGGGATAGTTGTTATATAACTATAGTAACTGGAACAACTCTTAAGTAATTGTCCCTCCTCTGGGCCTCATATCTGCATCAGAAAAATCATTACCCTTGTCTTCAAGGGTTTTGTTTTTATTTTTCAAGATTGCTTTGGCTATTCAATGTCTTTCATGGTTCCATAATAATTCCAGGATTCTTTGTTCTAGTTCTGTGAAAAATTCTGTTAGTATCTGATAGGAATTGCATTAAATCTGTAGATTGCTTTGGGTAACATAGACATTCTTAACAATATTTGACCTTCGATCCAATCAGCAGGGAATGTCTTTCCATTTCTTTGCATCATCTTGAACTTCTTTCATCAGTGTTTTATAGTTTTCAGAACACAGGTCCTTCACCTCTTTGGTTAAGTTCCTTTGTAGATACTTTATGGTTTTTGGTGCAATTATAAATGGGATTATTTTCTTAATTTCACTTCCTGTACTTCATTATTAGTGTATAGGCATGCAACAGATTTCTGTACATTGATTTTGTATCCTGCAACTTTACTGAATGCTTTTATTAGTTCTTGTAGTTTTCTGGTGGGGCCTTAGGATTTTCTATATATAGTATCATGTCATCTGCAAATAGTGAGTTTTATATTTTCTTTAACAATTTGGATGCTTTTTATTCCTTTATGTTGTCCAATTGCGATGGCTAGGACTTCCAGTACTATGTTGAGTAAAAGTGGTGAGAGTAGACATCCTTGTCTTATTCCTGAGCTCAGAGGAAAAGACTGTCTCTTCAACAAATGGTATTGGGAAAACTAGACAGCTACATGCAACAGAATGAAACTGGACCACTTTCTTTCACTAAACACAAACATAAATTCAAACTGGATTAAAGATCTAAATGTGAGACCTGAAACCATAAAAGTCCTAGAAGAGAATATAGGCAGTAAGGTCTCTGACATTGGCGGTTTACAACACTTTTCTCAATATGTCTTCTGAGGCAAGGCAAAAAAAGCAAAAATAAACTACTGTGACTACATAAAAATAAAAAGTTTCTGCACTGAGGAGGAAACAGTCAAAAAAAAGGCAACCTATGGAATGGAAGAAGATATTTGCAAATGACATATCCATAAAGGCTTAGTATCCAGAATATATAAAGTACTTATATAACTCAACACCAGAAAAAACCCCCACAAATAATCTGGGTTTAAAATTGGCAGAAGATATGAACAGACATTCTCCAAAGAAGACATACAGATGGCCAACATACACATGAAAAGATACTCAACATCACTCATCATCAGGGAAATGCAAATCAAAACTACAATGAGATATCACTTCACACCTGTCAAAATGGCTAAAATCAAAACACAAGAAACAAGTGTTGATGACGATGTGAAGAAAAATCTTCTGGCACTGTTGATGGACATACAAACTGGTGCAGCCACTGGGGAAAACATTAACTCCTCAAAAAGTTAAAAATATAACTACATGGCAATGCAGTAATCACATCACTAAGTACCAAAAAAGTACAAAAGCACTAATTCAAAGGGATACATGTATTCCCCCCCACCATGTTTACTGCAGCATTCTTTACAAAAGCCAAATTATGGGTTCGTGTCCAAGTGTCTATAGATAGATAAATGGATAAAGAAAATGTACGTATATACAATGGAATGTTATTCAGCCATAGAAAAGAGTGAGATCTTGCCATTTGCAACAACATGGATAGATCTACAGAGTATAATGCTAAGTGGAATAAGCCAGTCAGAGGAAGACAAATACCATATGATTCCTCTCATATGTGGAATTTAAGAAACAAAACAAGTGAGCAAAGATAAATAGGTGATAGATAGATGACAGATAGATAGATAGATTGATTGATAGAATAGATAGATAAACCAGGAAACAGACTCTTAACTATAGAGAACAAACTAATGGTTACCAGAGGGATGGTGGGTAGAGGGATGGGTGAAACAGGTGATAGACATTAAAGAGTACACTCATCATGATGGAAAAAAAATGAAATAAAACGTTTTTTAAAAATTATCTGTTGAAATAATTTATCCCAGCCCCACCAATTTCACAGGACTCCCAGGCTCCTGCTCAAGCAGAACCATGCGTCAACCATTTGTCTTTCATTACAACAGTCAGCTCTTTAAAGACTTCTTTACCTTTGAGTAAATTTGTCTAAACAGTGTTTCTCACAGTGTGGTCCACAAACCATCTGCATCAGAAGCACCTGGATCCTTATGGAAAATACAGATTCCGGGCTGCACCCCCGACACACTGAATCGGGATCTCCAGATTTGTAGCAAACACTCCAGGTGTAGCTTAATACATTCAAATTTAGCAATCATGAGTCTCCTGGGAAGGATTTGGTGGGTTGGGGGGCGGGGAACAGCACTTGGCGGAAACTTGAGAAAAGCAATCTGGAAGAACTCAGGAAGAAATCCTCTTCTCTTTGCCAACAAAAGTAATAAAACCTTAATGTTCTACACCTCTAGAACGTGCTTCTTTTCCCAAGCACTATGAAGCAATGACCCCAAAGCTACACAGCAGATACTTATAAAGCATGCCACATCTGGAACTTAAGATGCCTAAATAAATGAATAAAGGAAAGGTTGTAGAACCTATTGTCTGCAACCCATTACAAAAAAAAACTTCTGATTTTGAGATCATGGTAAAGGTTATTGTTGAAGCAGGGGAATGTATTTACTATTTTCCAATGATATTTAAAATAAATAATGGCTATATCTATAAACATATATGACTGAATATTGTGACTTATTCTGGGAATGGGTATTTCAAGTAATGCTAAAGAACCCCTTGATGGAATTTCTCTCATTGTGCACCTTTATGAACATTTGCATGCACTTCAATTCTGTTTTCAAAGTTAATTGTTTATGTTTGTCTATACCCTGCCTCACTTCACAAAAATTTTTGAATATTTGTTCCATGTGTATATAGAAACAAATACAAATATTTGTCAAGAGTACTTCCATGCTCAAGCCAACTGTTCCCCAACATCAGAGGAGTAGAACCAAGGAGCCATATTTTTTTTACTCCTGTTTATTTGAGGAAATTATAAAATTTCTCTGTTGCTTAACTTGTCATGAAAATATCCAACAGTGTTTGAATTTAACATTAATAAATGTGTTCTTAGCTGCATTCATGTGAATGTTTTATGTTCCTCTTTCTTAACCACTATTTATTGTTTATGTTCTTCTTGTAAGTCACCTCAAAGATTGTGTGCAAAAGGCAGGAAAAATAAAAAAAAAAGATAGAAATTAAAAAAGAGAGGGGCGCCTGGGTGGTTTAGTCGGTTAAGCATCCGACTTTCGCTTAGGTCATGATCTCACGGTTCGTGGGTTCGAGCCCCGCGTCGGGCTCTGTGCTGACTGCCAGCTCGGAGCCTGGAGCCTGTTTCAGATTCTGTGACTCCCTCTCTCTCTGACCCTCCCCTGCTCACGCTGTCACTCTCTCTCCTAGAAATAAATAAAACATTTAAAAAATTTTTAAAAAAAAGGAAATTAAAAAAGAGAGAGGGAGAGCAAGAGACAGAGGGAACACTGATGTAGAGAAAAGTGTTCCTAAATAGAAGACTCCATCTCTTTTGTTATAAGAATCTGAATTAAAAAAAATTTTTTTGTAATGTTTTATTTATTTTCAAGAGAGACAGATCACAAGTAGGGGAGGGGCAGAGACAGAGGACAGAGAGAGAGGGAGACACAGAATCTGCAGCAGGCTCCAGGCTCTGTGCTGACTCTGATTGAAACCCACCAACTGCAAGATTATGACCTGAGCTGAAGTCAGTCGCTTAACCAACTGAGCCACCCAGCTACCCCAGAGAATCTGAATTCTTGAATCTTAGAGATTGCTTGCTAGATTGCTTCATCATCCTGACACTTGTCGTGCATTATTTTTTCTTACATTCTGCTTTTTTCCTACAGATTTCATCTAGTAGTTTCTAAATTCTTTGAAGATAGAAATGAAGTATATTTTCACCTGTGAACCTCAAGATTATGGTATTTGCTACATGTCTTTATGAATTTCTCTTTTAATAAAATGAAATAGTTCATTTTGCAAAAACAAGCTCTATGCAAAAATACTAACTACAACAGCAATGAAAATTAACAAAATACTTAACCATATACAAGTCATATATTTTATTTCATTTGATCCTCACAGCAATTTATAATGAAGATGAAAAAGAGATTCTGGTTGTCAGGCATTTTCTTAAATGTCCCTCTTCTTCCTGAAACACACTTTGCCCTGATAAACACATGGCTTTCAGCCTCACTTTTTTCAAGTTTCCCATAAGTGTCACTTATTCAGAACCTTTCCTTGACTACCCAAACAAAATACTATCTCACTCCCCACTTTTCACCTCTAACAGAATGTGGTTTTTGTTTGTCTTTCTGTACTTGAACATAAGCTCCATGTGGATGACAATTAATTTTGTTTGCCACTATTTCCCCAGTCTTAAAACAATCCCTAGCACATAGTAGACAACCAAAAAATAAAGGAATGCATTAATCCCATTTCATAAATAATGAGCAGCAGGCTTAAGAGACTTGACCAATTTGGCATATCTAATGAGCGGCAGATTAGGCTCTGGATCACAGGGGTAAATTTCAAGTTCTACTATATTTTCAGGACCACTAAAGAGACATTGTGCTAACTTGATCTACACGATTAACTTCAGTGTCATTAATTCCTGAAACTGTATGAGATCTGGAAACATCTTTTACAATTTCATGAGTGTTATTGGGGCAAAAAAAAAAAAGCAAAATTAAAGTAGGTTACATTAATACACTAATACTAGACAGGATGGTAGGAGAACTTCTAAGCTGTGGTGTAGGTGGAGCAGTTGACACCACACTGAGAACTAATGCATATTTCTTGGGTGCTAATCTTCCACAGACTCTAAATAAACCCTTAGTGAGCCATTCCAAAGTACTCTTTGTCAGTAAGCAAATAGTTATTTCTGCTACAATAGCATCTTGAGAGATGATGCTATTAAGATAGCAAAAGCTACCGGCTAGTCTCCATGATAAACCATTTAGCAGCATGACAGGGATGTGCAACTGCATCAGCACTGGAGAAGGGAACAGACTTTGCAAATGGACCCAACAATTGCAATGCTGCAGTCTGATTGTAAATATAGCAATAAAGAAGACTTTACATAATTTTAGATAGTACTTTCCCCTGGCTTATTTAAGGATCACTAACAGACTTCCAATACTAAACACAACTTCATTTAACTAAACTCATTTAGACATAGTAAACTCTCTATTAACTGCCATTCTATCCACTATTAACTAGCACTTTCAACAAATCCTAGAAGTGAATGTTAAAATTCTAAGATACATGAGAGTTCATCCATTAAAAGCCCTCCATTTTAAAGGTGAAGAAATTTAGGCTAAATTGTCTGACCAGTCATATCCAGCCAGGAAGCAGTGCAGTCAGAACCTGAATTCCCCGGGGCTCTTTCTACTATATACACTTGGATCACATTTTGCACAAGGTCTGCCATTCCCAGACAAACTCTTAAATGGATGGATTCTGAAATTAATGGTCTTGAAGCATGGCAACACTGGAAAATAATTTTGAGTGATTTGTAAATCATTATGGGGAATACAGAATCAATGATTTTCATTACACTCTTAGTGTTCTTTGGATAGTGGTCTATCTCTGAAAATTATAATGTCAGTAAGGGTTATACACTATAAATATCATTAATGAAAGTATTTGATTAAGCAATAAAATCAAATTCCTGACCAATAATATAATTTGTTATATGACCATATGATATCATGTTTATTTTTCTTGAATTACCATGTTGAAAGCCAATAAGAAATCTGGAAGGCAGGAACATCAGTATACACTTACCTCATCTAATACTCGTTCTATAAGTTAATTCACTCTCACATTACAAACATATAAACTAACCATCTCCCACACGCCAGTATGGAAGACATCCACTAGTTGTTCACCAAACCATATCCCTTTTCCTTCTGGGCACAGCAAGACTATTGTTTTCAGCCACTATTGCAGTTAGCAGCAGCCATGTGACTGAGTTCTGGCCACTGGGTTGTCAACCACAGTGGTATATGCCATAGACCCCTCCCATATGCAATCCTCCATTTACTTTCCTCATCTTCCAACCAGACACAGTGGGACTAGTGGAATATACTCTGAGTCCCAGGAGATGGCAGAACCACAAAATAAAAGGAGCCTGGGTCACTGAGTCACCTATTAGAGGAGAAAAATAAGTGCTATGGGAATGCATTGGAAAGTTTTAGGAAAGGCCTTTCAGAAGTCATTGTAACATAGATGGACGCTGAAGTAAGGTTTAAATTGGAAGAAAAATGCAAATTCACCTTGGATAGAGGAGCAAGCATACACGAAGCTGCAGATGAGAAAATCTTGGGTTACGTTGCAGGAACAGTAAGTTGTCTGGTGTAGCTCCAGGTACATTAAAAAGTTTTAAAGCTGTGCAGTGACATAAACAAAATCCTCCATTGTTAAATTAGAAGGTAAACTCTGATGCAGTGTGAGAAACAGCTTGGAAGAGGAAGAAAATATGACAGGGAAACAAGTTACCAGACTACTGGAAAAGTCTAGGCAAGAAATGACGCAGGGTCTAATATGGACTGCATCAGAAGAAATTGATGAAAAACAGATATGAGAGCACTTAGAGGAGGCATTCCCAAAGCATAATGGTCAAGTAGCTGTTAGGAATAAGAAGTTAAAGTAGCATTAACTGAGGTAGGGAACACAAGAAAAGGTTAGAAGAAAAAGATGATGAATTTGTTTTTAAATATGTTGAATTTGGAGTCCAAATTAGAGTAACTATCCAGTGTGCAGTTTGCATTGCAAATATAGAACTCAGAAAAAAATTCAAAATTGGAATTATAAATTTGGGAGCTGGCAACATAGAGATGATGGTTAAGCCATGGGAGTGGATGAAATCTGCCAAGAAAAGTGTATAGAGTGAGAAGCAAAGGAAGAAGAGATTTCACAGGATACTTGAAAGAATGGTTAGAGGAGTATAAAAAGCATCAGGAGAGAAGAGTATCAAGAAAATCAGGGAAGGACAGGCTTTAAGATTCCCACCCACATAGAAGAGTTCAGACCAAACCCAGGAGGGAAACCAACATGATAACTAGTTATAGAGTAGGATTATAGATCTTGGAATTACATCAGACACCGTGGGCATGTTCCAAAGATTTGCCAAAGAATGCTGAGCTGTCATCAGAGTCAAGTGATTAATGGTGGCTTTAAATCAGAGATGGAGCAAGAGGTCAAACATCAAGTAAACGCACAACTAGGGAGGTAGAAGAACAAGACGGCAAAATGGCAAAAAGTCCAGGATTTTTGCCAGAGATCCTTATCAAGTTCTGGCCAGCTGTAGACTGGGTATGACAAAACACAAGAGATGGTAAACCATTTCCACTAACGAAGGGCCTGAAAGGTCACAGGGATTTGCAAGTAAGTATTGACGTGACTTTGTTAGTTTTGGAAGTAGATGCCACATTGCATTGGGGTGAAGGAGAGAGGTTCGTGATTGAAGGCAGTGAGTGAAGATATCTTTCTCAAGATTGCTGATGTTGAACGGAATTGTGTGATGGAAGCTTAAGTGGTAGACAGAGTTCAGAGAAAGCTTGTTTAGGGTCTTTGTTACACTGAAGGTAAGAATCTGTTGGAGGAGAAGTGGAACAGTGAAAGAAAACATAATTTAAGGAATCAAAGTAGAAGTCAGAGGAGATGGGACCAAAGTACCTATGGAGAAGCTAGCTGTGCAAAATATGTCTTGTCTTGCTTGATCTTGCCCTTGCCCTTAAAAAAAAAAAAAAAGAAAAGAAAAATTTGGATTAAGTGTGGATGAATGGTGCAAAATATTGAGGTATTTCGTAACTGACAGCCTTTTTTTTTCTTTGTGATGCCAGACTGTGTCTTTCAAGGGAGAAAGCAGTAAAAGCTTGAGAAGAGAGTCAAGTTTTGGGATATGGCTGCAGAGAAAGAGGGCTCTGTCTAGAATGTGTGAGAAATTAGATTTGCACTGAAGACCCATGTCGGGCAAAGAATCATAAGGACATAGGATGTTCTCTAGCAGTGATTAGAGCCAGGAGGTTTAAGGACAGGGAAAATAAATAACCAAAACCAACATTTTCCCCAGTGGAAACAAAGGAAAGAAAAGGGGATGAAGAATCCAAAAGTGTTGATGAGTATGTGATGAAAAGGACTAAGTCCACCCTGAGCTGCTTTGGGGCTGAGGTAATTACCTGTCAGGATTCCCACCACAGCATCCGACACATAGAAGGCACTCAGGAAACATGGAATGAAGGTACAAATGAATGAGCACACACTTGGAATTCAGGGTGGTCATGTGGGAGATAAAGAGGGAAGGTGTTCATAAACTGAGACTAGGAAGGACTGAAGAAACAGCAGCAGTGTGCAATGAGACTGAAGAACAGGTTTTGTGGGAGGGAGTTTGAGAGAAAAAGAATACAAGGTTGTGGGCAGAGAGAGTTGTTTCAAAATTCTAATGTTCATGGAGCAGTTCCCAAGTGAGTAAAAGGTCCAAAGTGCGCTTCTGTAAATGGGATTAGTAAAGTGGAATGGAGGTAAATGTCAATGTGAGGGCAGGCTGTGGGATGGCTCATCAGTCTATATCGTAAAGTCACTTAAGATGACAGCAGATCTTGGAGTAAAGAGAGAAATGGTGAGCCAAGTTCCAAAGTCCTTGAGGCTTAAGGAAAAAAATGACCCAGCGGTAACAGTAACAAGAACCTAGATATTTCATCAACATAATATTGGCCCTCTCTATCACCCAACATTCTTAGGAGGATCAAATAAAAAGTAATTATACACATTCTTGTTCTGATACAAAGAGCCAGAATATCTTTCAAAGGAGGAGAGATTGTTAACTAAAAAGTACATAAAATTCCTAGAAGTTGCAAGGAGCCAGGATAATGCAGAGTCCTCTTCCAGAAGCCAAAATAGAGGAGCAACACCTAGCGTGCTGTGGGGGAAGCAGTGTCACAAGAAATCTGGGTTTCAGGAAAAAGAAACAGGAAAAGAAAATCATTTAGCTATTAATTATGTACTAAGTGCTGGGAGCTTTATCTATATCATCTTGAATTTCCACAGCAGCCATGCAAGGCAGATATTATTTCCTTCAAATTACTGACGAGGAAACAAGACTGTGCTTGAGTAACTTTCCCAAGGCTGAACAGTTGTTAAATAGAGTAGTCAGGATTTGCACCTAACTCAGATAAAATCTCATTCCCTATCCACTCCACTTCAGTACATTAAACCAGTGTTCTAAAGGGGAAATGAGAATATAAGACACAGGGACAGTGCACAGAGAAATATTAGAGGACAGAGGCAAAAGATGAGGGAAGAAATGAGCTGGAGGAGATTAGAGCATGAGCAAGGGCTTTTGGCAAGAGGGGACAGCCTACTACTGATCGATGGCACTGGGGATGTGGGAAGTTGGGATGTGGACAGGAGGAGAGTGAATACAATTAACCAGCCTTGAGTTTTGACTGCAACGTTGATCTTCAGCGGTTGTGGTGTCCTTATCAAGTCCATTCCCACTAGTTAACTGAATGCTTTTTTTTTTTTTTAAGTTTACATGAACAGTCAAGCAGTCTTCTTGCCACTTTAACAAGCACCCTTGAGGAATCAATTAAAAATTCCCATCTTGGAGGACTTACATATGTACAGTAACAACTTGGGTTAATTTACTAATTCATCTAATCAGCCTACCATATTATTAGCCAGTTTCCATAAATCTTGTTATAAATCACACACTAAAAAGGTAATGTCTTCCGATTATCTTTCTGCAAAATTGGGGAAAACATATACATACATCCTCTTAGATCATTGGTCATAATTTTAATGTATTTATGGAGGATGATTGATTAAATCACATTCCTAAAGTATTTAGGGCACTTGAAAATTGCTCTTTCAAGCATTTTGAGTGTCATTTTTATGATCTTGTTTGTACCATTTATTTTCTTGACAAACCCTTTCTTTATATATAGCATAGAGATATAATTCACCCAGGTCCCAAATGGCTCATCAAAAATTCTGAGTTAGGGAATTTAGAATACAGAGAACTGTTATTTAGTATAAACGCTGTACAGGCAGCCTTCACAGCCGGAGATTTTTAGACAGGCAAGGAATCTTATGTAACCCAAGTATGACTGGGCTTTTGGGGGCAACTTTTCTCACTTTAGGCCCGTCTTAGAGACTCCAGGTGTACTTAGCTATATTCCTCAAGCTGTGTCCCCCAGCCCCCTACCTGCCCAATATTACAACTTCAAATATAGGTTGGCATGGTTTATGGGGAAACTCGCATTCCACATAAAACAAATTTTCCAAAATTCCTCCATTAGACTTCTTTTGTCTAGTGACATCTCCTCTCTCTCTTTCCTCACTTGACCTCTTGAAAAGCCTCTCTGTCATCCTTTGCAATTCAGCATTTCTTGACCATCTTGTAGAATGCAAAGAGAAATTAGTTTTTTAAATTGCCCTCCCACGCACCGAAGTCTTATATACCAAAACTCTCATTTTACTATTAGATTAAAACTCTCGGCTAAGAAAGGTAACATGTGACACAAGTAGGAATAAAATCGGGGTCTGTGTACAATGTTGTTTTTTCGCCAACACATTCAGTAAACTCTGAAGTTCCTTCTAACTTTAACTTTTCAATCATTTATCTGCTTTATGGCTCATGATGAATTTGGGGATTGATCTATAAGGGCCTGAATAAGATTATAATAATGTAAAAGGTTGGGGTTGGGGAAAGGGACTTCATGTCTGTACTTTGAAAGAATGGTCCTTGACTGCTCTGAAAATGGCCAGATACAAGGAGCATTGATGAGCTTTTATAATACCATGTACATATACACGGCCAACTGTTGCATATACCGACTTTACTGTTTGTTTTTTAGTAGGTATATGGGGCTTCCTAGGTTCATCTCTTTTCGATGTTAAATTATTTAATATATGAAATATGCCAACAATCAAACATGAATACACTTGTTGGACACTTCTATACAATGTGAAGAATGTAAATGTATTTTATACGGTAAATAGTTATTTTAAGTACCAAACGACAGCAACTATCGATCCAATTTGGGTATTGCTCTGCAAAATAAAATGTCAACAGATAGTTTAAAAATAACAGTCCAGGGGTGCCTGGGTGGTTCAGTCAGTTAAGCAACCAACTTTGGCTCTGGTCAAAATCTCATGGCTCCTGAGTTTGGGCCCCACATCTGGCTCTGCGCTAGCGGTGTGGAACCTGCTTGGGGTTCTCTCTCCCTCTCTCTCTGCCCCTCTCTGCTTGCACTTTCTCTCTCTCTCAAAATAAAGAAATAACTTCAAAAGATTTTATATTAATTAATTAATTTAAAAAATAAAAATGATAGTCCATATAGAGATGTGGCTGAATGTGTGTATGTCTTTAGGCCCTAAATTTATTGATTCAGTTTTTAGATGTCCCATCACTAACTGAGGACAATGGGGAATTATCAATTTACAATATATTTTTATCAGCTACCTATTTATTTAGTTCGAGACAATTTAGGCTGAGCTCAGATGGGTTTCTTCATGTCCTTGATCAGCTGTAGATCAACATCAGGTTAGATCTGAAGCTTCAGGTCAGGTCTTGGTCTTGCCTGGGTTCCCTCCCGTGTCTGGGGCCTCTGTAAGGACAACTGCACTGACTTAGTTCTGGTCCCAGTGGTCTCTCATCCCCTAGCAAGGTAGCCAGGGCTTGTTTATCTGTTGGAGGAAGAAATCCCAAGAAAGGGAAGATAGGGACTCTCTTAATGAATAGATCTGTCAGATTACATGGCTATGAGTACGGATACAGGATGGATATGAAAATTGTACGGGTAGATGCCTCTACATGCCCAGAAAAGTGCTTGGCTTCACTGAGAAGAAGTGTTCGACTAGCTAATTAATTCTACCACTCTAGGGTTACCATAATCACCGGGTGAACCAATCTAAGTAAATTCTTCACCCCTATTAAATCTATTTTATAAACAAAGAGTTGAAATCTTAGAAAGGGGCATCTGGGAAGCTCAGTCGGTTAAGTGTCCATCTTTGAGCTCAGGTCATGATCTCTCAGTGTGTTAGTTCCAGTCCAGCATTGGGCTCTGTGCTGACAGCTCAGAGCCTAGAGCCTACTTTGGATTTTGTGTGTGTCTCTCTCTCTGCCCCTCCCCAACTCACACTCTATCTCCCTCTGTCTCTCAAAAATAAATAAATTTAAAAAAAGAAATCTTAGAGAAAATGTATATTTCCCATTTCCTTAGACTTTGGGTAGATGGGCATTTCACAACAGCGTGGTTTGTTTTGCACCGTTCTGAAGGCAGTGTAGAGAAAGCAGCAAAAGTATTTAATGTGATATGAGTTTGTCCCTAGAAACTTCCACTTAGACCACCTCAGGGGGACTCACTCAGCCTCCTCCTGTAAGATGGTCCAATCATCTTATCAACTGGAGTTTGAAAGAATTAAAGTAGCATCAACAACACTTCATTGTACCAGAAAATGGGATCTCTGATTCTTCATTCTGTGGTTTATATCCTAAATGCTGTATGAATCCAGTGTTTCATTAAGAGTGTCAATGATAAGTAGTTTGTTCAGATTACGCTTCTGAATTATTTTCATTCACATTCATATGATGAGCAAGATAAAACTTGAACTCAATTTTTAAGAATCTATTTCTGTACCCTATCTATGCCTTACAGAGATGTTGAGCTCATGATGCAACAACACAAATGTCTATTTACCTGCTGCTTGAAATTGATGCATTGCTTTCACTTTTTGCACAAAATTATGAAATGTACTTTTTCTAGGTAGCTTGTCTTATAGTCTTGTCATTTTTTGAAATCTCATGCTATGAGTTTCTATAGTTTGTTTGGTTCATTGTTTTATATGCTTATTTTTTCAAGTTAGGATTTAGATCTAATGATGCTATACTCAACAGTCTGATTTCTTTCCTAGATATGCACATGTCAGAAGATATGGTGACCTCTTTTTGGGCTTTTGTTGTTGTTGTTGTTGTTATAAATCAGGAATGGAAAGTAACTGTTCTGCTGGGTCTTTAGTTGGCATCACATTCATTGCCTACTTGTCTTAATAATTAAATGCTATCTTATTTAATATAAGAAGTTTGCCAAACCAGCTGCCTATTTATGAACTGCAAATGTATTATAGTCTTTCACCTTTAATAAAGAGAACAGTAAACTATACTTATTATGTAGCTAAACTTTGATTCTTTTTACTGTATTTGAAAGTAGCTGCACTATTTTTTAAAGTAGCTGCACATACACATCAGATATATAATATTACACAAGAAAGAAATACTGAAGAATCAAGTAGAAAACAAAACTCATACTTGAGAATTGAATATTTAATGTATGGAGGTAGCTATAATTCAGTTTTTAAAAGACAAATTAATTTTTCTTATCTGCTTGCATGAGTATATTTTAAGAAAAAAGCAAATTAATTTCAAAGTAATATTTTTTCAATTAAATGTACTACTTACAATTAATTCTTAATATAAGAAAACTTTTTCATCATTAGAATTTTATTTTAGAAAGAAGAGTCTCAAAATCAAAATTAGAACCTCCCAAAAATTGTTACTAACCTCAAACTACAGCAATAAGGGAAACTTTTGAGCTCAGCATAACCACTCTCTTTTTTCAAATTGAAAGCCTGGCTCCACTAAGTGGACCAGAAGCTTCTGGAAGTTGGGAGGCTGGGGGAAGTATTGGCAGGGGGGAAGAATGAAGGTGTTAGAAATGGTGACTTAATGTAAGCACCAATAATCCAACTAACGAAACTAGTTACTTCAATTTATAAATAATTGTAATTATTTATAAAAAGTTTCATACTTTTAATTCTGTGGAGGATTTTTTTTCTGGCTTCAAGGCAATAGGAATGATTAACTGTAGTGATAAAAATAATGCCCCACTCCAGATCTCAGCAGCCATTTCTCATAATTTAATTACAACTTCTTATTGACAGGGTATTATTTGATATGTAACATAAAAGTAATTAATATATTTATGATAACATTGTGAATTTTATTCTTTAAAACTAGCTTTTTGTTTTGATGGCATGACACTTTATACAGAATACAACTTCAAGTCAACATAAAATATGCAGATTTCTATATGCCAGAGATAAGCCAACTAAACAATCACAATGACTTTGAACTCTTCATCCCAAAGATGAAGTGCATTGGGTGCATTTTTTATAAATTGAAATAATAAATAATAGATTGGGTCTAAAAGTAATTTGTGTTTCTGCTGAGCCATCTACTCCCAAAATATCTGGATTCTGAGTCTCTAATACATTACACTGTGAATTTTATTCCTGTTTCAAACTCTTACATGTGTAGGCAAAACCAAAGTTTTGTATTTCTTTTAAAGTTTTGTCTTTTCTTCCTGTCAGCTAAAATAGTTCCCCCTTCATTCAGAACACACAAAAAGGAAGGGGAGAAGTTTAGAAATTATGTAACATTCTGCTCCATCCATTCCAGGTTGTTGACCATTTAATTTATTAAAATATGGAATCTTCATTCAAAAGATGTAATTCCTTAATTTCAAATTCTGTAAGGAAAAAAATTATAAAGGTGCAGGCAGCCATCTGCCCTACCTCCTCATTCTGAGTGGTACATTTTTGCCAGCCAGCAAGCAGTACTATAATTTGCTACATTGGTAAGGTAGACAAGCAAGCTTTTTTTTTTACTTTCCAGATTGACAAACTGGCTAGTATTCTTTTGTTTTCTGATGCCATGATGGAAATATACAGAAATGTTAATCACCCTAATTGTACCTCAGATTTAAGTTCTTATACATCATTCCTCAGTTAAGGGATTCAGAATAGTATGAAAGAGTGAGTGGTCTATGATTCAGTGAATCCTTGATTCTCTGATCTAATACATGGAATGTAGACAGCATGCTGACTCTCATTATGTGATCTTAGATATCCTCAGGTTCTATCTGCATCCACTCATTTGACAACGATTATGTACTTTCATTGCTTTGCTTTCTATGTGCCTACATATTCTCTTTGCAAACATATTTCCATCCTTGGGTGATTCAGGACTGCACATCCAATACATATTTGTGTTTTTTAGACTGTATGTCCTATGTGTGTGTTCCTGCTGCCAAAGTAATGTTTGCTTTCTTTTTTTACAAGTCGATTCTATTGAAATTTTACATTTCTAAAAAGGCTTTTAGTTCTTGAACCCATCATAAAAAGTCCCCAGTGCCATTCTCTTCACTTCCAAGGAGACCTGCTGAATGTGTTTAATTTGGAATGGAAAGAGGAAGATTGCTTAGGGCATAGTTTCCAAAAACGTGTTCCTCTGTCAGATGTTAATAGATGTTATTTTTAGGGATCCATAGTCAAATGAATTTGCGAAATGGAAGATTAAAATTAGTTAAAACAGGTTTCTTTCTGGAAAAAAAAACTGCTCTGGAAACTTAATATACTAATGGGCAATTATAAATCCCTGAAAACGTGATAAAATATGTGGTTTCCTACCTACTTGACCATAAAAACCACGATTTTAGAGGGCAACTTACATGATAGTTTTTGGCAGAACATATTTTGTGAAACCCTGATCTAGGAAACAAAACAAAAAGACTATTAAGTAAATATATATGGCAAGAAGAAGAGATCAAAGATGGCAAAAATTTGGAATCAAGACATATGGAATCAAGAGGTGGTATGAGTTGAGATACTTACGTTATTATGCTATAGTGACCAAACAAACAACAAACAAAAGCAACCCCAAAAGTTAGTGATTTAAAACAGACAGTGCTTACTTTTTGTTCATGCCTAATGTTGATCATGGGATGACTGAGTGCACTACTCCACATTGTCTGCATTCATACATGAAGGTGGAAGAGCCTCCAGAGATCTACAATGTCACAGATCACCATGACAGTAGGAATGGAATGTGGAGGATCACCTGTGGACTATTAAAAGCTTCTACCTAGGAGTGACCATACAACTTCTGGTTCCATTCCATTTGGCCAAAGCATGTTGCATGGCCACATCGAACTCAAAGGACACAGGAAAATATAACGTTATTATCTGTCCTGCAGAAGAAAGGTCAGAATATGTGTGTGAATGTTCCTAATGACTACACAGAGTCTGAGGAGAACTGCCTCCACCAAGATCATGCACCTTCCCATATCCAGTGGGACTGCAGGCATGTAAAGGCCAGGGGCTTCATCCAACTCAGGACTAGTTGAGGGGCAATCCTAGTTTCACAGTACTTTCAGAGGGATTGACTGAGGCCATGGATAAGACTGTATCATGGCTTGAGGCACTTGGGTGGCTCAGTCAGTTAAGTGTCCGACTTCAGCTCAGGTCATGATCTCATGGTTTACGGGTTCGAGCCCCGCATTGGGCTCCATGCTGACAACTCAGAGCCTGGAGGGTGCTTCAGATTCTGTCTTCCTCTCTCTGCCCCACCCCTGCTCACACTCTGTCTTTCTCTCTCAAAAATAAATAAACATTAATGTAAAAAAGAAAGACTGTATCATGGCTCAAACTCTCCTGCCCAGTCCTGCTTCCTTCACTTCCTTAATGTACGGTTGTTCCCAAAAGCACTCCCAAAAGAAACTTCTGCTTGGTAATCTCTATCTCAGGACCTGCTTAATGGGGACCCCAGTCTTCTGTACCATACACCATATGTTTTTGAATAATATGAAACATTGTTTTGTATGTTTTAAGCTTTATTTTACATACTATTGTGTTATATGTATTCTAGAATGTGCCTTTTTCCTTCAAATTATGTTTTTGAGGTTTATTCATGTTGATTCATGCAGCTCTAATTCATTTATTTGGAACTGATTTTTGGAAAATGCCGCAATTTATCTATTCCCCTATTAAGAAAATTTTGGGTTTTTCCCATTTTTTCAATATCAGAATTTTGCTAAGATCCTTTGTAGATGTCTGCTTATTCATATATACCTAAATATATATATATATAAATATATAACTAAGATAAGAATTAAAATAGGGTATGTACACTCTCAATTTTATTAGATGTTGTATTTCCCTGAATAAATGGCCATTTATTTTTTTTTTCTGGGAATTTTCTATTCATCTCCTTGCCTATTTTTTTGTGTTAGATTCTTGATTTTTTTTAAAACTGAGCTTTAAATATGCATGACATCATTCTTTGTCAGATATACTGTTTGACATATTTTTTCCAAGTCTCTAACTTGCCTTTTAACTTTTTTATGATGACTTTTTTATATAAATAAGCCTCAAATTTTAATGTAGTCAAATTTATTTATTGGTTTTTTTCCCCTTAAGCCTATGCATTTTGTGTTATATACAAAAATTTTCCCTCTCTCAGGTCTTAAAATATTCTGGATTTTTTTAAGTCATTATGGTTTTTGCTTTCCACATTTAAGCTGTTAACCCAATTGGAATTTATTTTATTTTTGTATATGATATGAAGATATAATTCCTTTTCATATGGTCAATCAATTGTCCCAACATTATTTTTTCCAAACCGATGTGCCTAATTTGTTTTTTTTTTTAATGTTTTTTATTTATTTTTGAGAGAGAGAAAGAGAGAGAGAGCACGTGTGCACAAGTTGGGGAAGGGTAGAGGATCCAAAGCAGGCTCCTTACTGACAGAGTAAGCCCAATGCTGGGCTAGAACTAAAAAACTGCAAGATCCTGACCTGAGCCACTCAGATGCCCTAATATCTCTAATTTGTAATGCCAATTCTGCATATATATGTGTGTGTGTGTGTGTGTGTGCACATATGTGTTGGGCCCTCTGCCCTGTTAATTAGTCTATTTGTCTATTTCTGTACTAACGTCATCCTGATTTAATTATTATGGCCTTACCTTGACTCTTGGTATCTGAAAAGTCAAGTCCTTTTCCTTAATTCGTCTTTAAAATTACCTTGGCCATTCTCAATTTTTTATCCCAAGTGAGTTTTAGAATCTACCTGTTAACTTTCACCAAATAAAATTCTCTGTTGGCATTTGATTGGAATTGCATCATACTTGTATATGTTTATTTGGAGATAATTGGTATCTTTATGATATTAAATATTTCCATATAAAAGTGGTATATCTCTAAAAAGATTCTTTTTTACCATATACATGCTCAACTTCCACTTTTTCAATATTGTGATGCACCCAAGGGAATATGGAAGTGAAGGAGCAGGCTACACATATGCATTGCTCCCCTGTTTTCTCTTTCAATATAAATAGATTAAATTCGACAGAAATGTGATTTGAAATAAGTACAATACTTTAAGAAAGACTGATGCCATACAAAGGAGTTACCTAGCACCATTTGAAATTATTTGAAAGGCTGAGAAATGCAACAAAGAAAGTATAGTTATAAGGGTCAAAAGAGTTATGTCAAGGCCTTAAACATGTGCTGGAGAAGACAAAGTAAAAGGACTTGTCTTCCCTCCTGGGAGTCATAAATGTTGGCAGACCAATAGTTATTCATTCATTCATTCGTTAAACAAATATTCATTGAGTACCCACTATTTTCCAGGCAATGTTCTGGCATTTTGGGGAAAGAAGAGAAAACCAAATAAAGCCCATTTTTTGGGAATCCACTTAGGGAAGGGACTTCTTAAACATTTGATAGTACTGAGCACCCACTGTATAAAAAATGTAAATTACTCTTTCAGTCCTTAGGGTGCTTATGAGAAGACTAACCATCATTATATCACTAGAGCAATAATCAGTGCTATGTGGCATGGTCCAAACTATAAATGCAATTAAAGTTCTGAGCAGAAAATTACTTGGAGATTGGTTGACAAACATAATAGGTTTTCTGGAGAAACTATGTCTTGTATTGGAATTTGAGGACTAGTAGAATTTGATAGGTAGAAAGGAGCCTTGGCATTCGGGTTTGTTCTTGTGTTTTTGTTTTAAAGTAGGCTTCATGTCCAATGTGGAGCCCAACAGTGGGCTTGAACTCATGACCATGAGCTGAAATCAAGAGTCAGATGCTTAACTGACTGAGCCACCCAGGTGCCCTGAGACTGGGAGTTTTTTAGATGAGGACAACTGCATTAAAAAGGCACATGTCTCCGTGCCATGTGAGCAGACAGAGAGTACCTCAGCATTCCTGGGAAAGAGATTATGTTGGACAAGAGGAGGAGAGTTTGGATAAATCAGATGATACCAGATAACAAAGGAGTGTGACCACAAGCAATGAAGTTTCACATGGCTACAGAAGTCCAATTACAGACTATCTTCCTCTTTTCCTCTTCCTTCTCCTTTTTTCATACATCAGGGAACTGATGTAATAAAATGAAATGTTTAAGATTTATTAGCCCAACATTGATATAGAGGAAGCATTGGAAAGTGAAGAGACAAAAGATAGAAACTGCTGTCATGGGCTTGACACAGCATGAGAGGCTCTGAGACAGAAGACAGGATGGTCTACATCATGGAACTCACAATCAACATGGGAAGGCAAGGCTAATGTGTCTACTACTAAACTAATAAACACTTATAACCCAGATGTTTGCCCCAGATGTAGCCTCTTGCCCTTTGGCTTGAACCCCCAAAACCACACCTGATTGAATTTCAAAACTCTTCATACTTTCTGCAAATCCTCAGGGGCTCATATCTTTCAGGGTCACTCTGTCTATAGCACCTGCATCCATGTGGGTTGCCTCCGTTTTCCTCCTTGACAGCCTACACCCAAAGCTCTATCCCTCCACCAATTTCCACAAAAAGATGCATACTCTCCAAGCATTTTGTGAGTTTATTTTAATTTCCTGAGCAATTCAGGATCGTGGGAAATAATCCTATTGGGCTATGTACAACTTTCTCCTCCTTTGCTGCTTTACTCTCCCTTCCCTCCCAGACTCTCCCTCTGCTCTTCATTTCTCCTTTTCTGAAATTCTTGCAAGAGCCTCATAATCTCCTCTTCTTTTTTTATGTAGACCAATGCAGTGTTCCCTCAGTCCTTGCCCCAAACTCTCATACCCAAACAAATTAAAGTGCCAACAAACAAAGGGGGAGATACCATTTCTTAAAAGTAGTTAAGTTTTGTAAGTAATAAACAAACCAAAACATTCCCTTACACAGAAAATATATAAGAGAACAATCTAAGACAGAAAAATAAGTGTGTTTTAGACAGCATCATAAAAGCTGGGGAAATAAGGGCTACAGTAGTTCAGAGAAGGAAAAGATCAATCAAGAAGTGTTTTAATGGAGGAGACAGATCTTGAATTGGACCATGAAGAAAGGCTAGAATTAGTATTGCAGAGAGAGGAGGCAAGAGGTCATTCAAGGTAAGGAAATAACTGTAAGAAAACCACAGATGAAAGAATGAGCCTGGCATCTGGGAGACAGCAGCTCTCAACTGTGAATTTAGAAGCAAGATAAGGCTGACTGGGTGCTGGAAATGCTGTATTGTCAGACTCAAGGGCTTGGACTTAATCCAATAAAAATCAAAAGAAGCTCTCACGAAATGCCTTGAAAGGCAGGGGATGAGTGAAGCTTTGGTGTGGGGGCTAGGAGGTGCGTCCTCAGAAATAAGAACAAGGGTTACAAATGCCATCAGAATCTCTTTGTTTCTGATTTCTGCTTCCTTCTGTAAGCTGACTTCAATTTCTTCTCTTGAAAATTAGTTTTCTCTACCAAGTGAATATGGTGATTCAGCAGATTCTTGGTTTATCATCCATGGAGAAAAGACTCTTACCTCTTGCTCCAGCTCCAAAAATCCAAGAGAAGAGTTCTATTTGGCTTGGCTTAAACCAAGTGCCCATGCCTAGAATAAGCATTGCAGACAGGAAGGTTGTGGAAGAAGATGGTAGTTTCTAATAGACCACATAATAAAACATGTCCAGATTTGGGAAAGGGAAAAAATAGGGAGTTAAAGAAAGCATATGAAGCATGGTCATCATCTTTGTGAGAGTTGTGAATGATGAAACAAATCCAGTTTGTGTCTATGATTGGACCCACTGACAATGCTATTATGTAAAGAAAATCGATTTATTTTTCAGCAAGCATTTACTGATAACTTCCTATTTTTAAGTCACCATCACATCTCTCTTTTTTTCCTCATTTTCTTCTAATTTAAGTCATCAGCCAATATTTTGTGTCCTTCTAAAGCATCTTAAATTCTTTTGGGGAAAAATAGAAATAAAATTAAAATCAACTGCTTAACAGCTGTTATGAACCAATTATTATGTTAAGACATAGTTCCTGTTTTCAAGGAGCTCTTAGTCTAAAAGTAAAAATACCATGTACGCAAATAGCTCTCACAGCAGATAGAAAATGATAAATGCCACTAAAAAGAATGGATAAAACTCTATGAGTTCAGAGTTTATCTTACTATAAGAAATGGTATTATTGAATCAGTATTTTAAAGTAGAATAGATCAAATTAAGAGGGGAAGATACGGCAATGAAAGACTTTCCATAGAGAGGAACAGCCTGAGACTAGAATAGAATGGGAGTAATAAAGAGCAGAATATGTTGAGTAAACAGTTTATATCTGACAGGATGGACCTTATCCTTAAAGGGGAGTGGGTTAAGAGAAGTAGACCCTTCCAAATTTGGATTCAATCAGTGCACGGTAGCCTTGGGAAAGTGACCAAAAAAATACATCTAAAAATTTTTGTAGAAAAATGTATGGGACACTGTGACAGTGTGATAAAGAACCAGCTATAAGGGAAAAGCCAAAGTGACAGATTTTGAGGGTGACAGAGCTGCAGAATTAAAAGTGTCCTGGGCATATTTATGTTACGTATTAAAGACCGTTCTCATCATAAGTGATCACCTCCATTTCAGGGAGCCCCAGATTCCAATCATAACATGCTGAGAGATGTGGAGATGAGTCTCCCTGTCTTCCACACTAACCCTTGTCAGAGTTGGTGGTGCCTCCATGTGGCCTGTGGAGCCCACGCATTGTAAAACCTCAGAGTACCACTAATTAATGGTGCCACTGAAAAGTCCTTGCCCCATAAGATACAGATAACAGTTGTTCAAACCCATAATACATTACTTGTGAAAATCCAAAGATTTTTGCACAATCCATGTTGTGAATGTTTAGCTTGGTTCCAAGGTGCCATTTCCTTAATTAAGTGGCATGTCCCATTCTATACTGTGTCAGCCCAGCTAGGGAACTCATTCCTTTCTTTGGTACCCACAAACTAACTACTTTCACATGGTGTTGCTTACAGTAGGTTTTATTGAAAGCTTGGGGAAATGGAAGGGAGTTCATATAACCAAAAACAGCTTCAAGTGGAATTTTAGACATATCCATCTTTTAAAAGCCTTTAGCTGTCCTATGACTAAGAATTTTTCAGAGGCCACTTTACCTCATATTGTATTTAAAATGCAGTATCTCAAAAGCTCCTTTACCCCAGCTCAAATTTCAATTTTACATTCAGAATTTACCCCCAAGATTTTCAAACTCTTTCCAGTGAGTTTCTCAGTCTAGGGTGATTTGCTCCCTTGGGGAGAGGTGGTAGTATCTGGAGACACTTTTGATTTGCATAGCTTGGGGGGCTGTTTACTACAGGTACCTAGTGAGCTGAGACTTAAGATGCTGCAAAATATCCTCCATTCACAGGACAGCCCCACAAAACAAAGAACTATTCAATCCAAAATGTCAATAGAGCCAACGTTGAGAAAATATGACATAGAATACGTCTGTTCTCTCTAGCCTCCATACTCTCAGACTCCATGCCTTCCTGTCTTAAGTCCATACCTATTAGTTGGTTCTCTCCATTAAGCTGAAGGGGCCTGATATGGACATAGGAGCAATGGAGACCCTGAAGTTTCCTTTAACACAAGCTGCCCTTCCTAGAAAAATTTGTGGTTTTCAATAGAATTTTTCCTTAATCCATAGAGAATAAAGTTCTTATCCATACTCAACTCTACTTACTCTGCCAGAAAGAGAAAGAGAGAAAGAGAAGAATGTAAATAGTGTGGGTGATTCTGTTCCACGTTCCACTAGAGCATATGCCCCGAGGAGCGCAGGATGGGAGATGCGAATCTGATGTTCCTTCAGTTGGTCTCAGTTCCTGAATTGCTCTCATAGAATGAGCATCTTACCATGCTGAGTGTGATTCAAGTGTTTTAAGATACTTTTTTTTTGTACAACATGGCCCCTAAATGCAAGCCAACTACTTCATCAGGTGTTTAGCTGAGAAAACAGCAATCTGTTCCAATGCTGGAGGAAAAACTGGCTGAGTTGGATGCTATATCAGCCTCAAACATGCACAAAAATGGTCATGTAAATTATGCTTTAAGGGATTTTTTTTCCCCTAGGGTATTTCTGACTTGGTATGATTTTTCACCTTACTCACTGACTTAAGAACAAAACTCTATGTAAAGTGCAACTCCACATTAGAGGAGAGGTGACAGGGAAGTAGAGGTCTTGGGATGGAGCTTTGAGGGAAATTAGAGGTTGGGACGGTGAAGGAAAAAAAAAAAAAGAAACAGAGAGATGGTGAATGAAGATCAGAAAGGCAAAGAAGATGAAGTGAGCACATAGCTACTCCGTCAATTTTCAGGCACATCTATCTGGTAATTGAAGAGAATTTTACTAATCATAAAAAGGAAGCTGTGCCACAGAGAGCTTAGTTTGTTGCAATATTGATCTTCTAAAGACATTACTGTGCAATGTGGGATCAAAGTCTGTAAACTTCTGTGTAATGCCTATTGAATTGTTAACTCTCTTGTCTTGTATGCCTAATGTAAAACGTTGTCATCTTTGTCATTTAATTTAATGAGTTATGGGCTGGCTTGTTTTTTAATTTAAAAAGCCAGCAAGTATATGTCATAAATTCTAAGCAATTTGTTTAAATATTAAACAACAAGTAACAAGACAGCTCTTGCAGGTGTGCCTTTGAAGTCTGCGTTCATACTGTGTATGCAAATGGCTTTTTGTGTGTGTAAACAGTGAGGTTGAAAATAGGTGGTCACCACTTATCTCTGTCTTTGCTGGTGCACATTCTGCCAATCGCCCACCCTCAGCAATTTGAAATGGAGGCTATTCTGATTGTTAAGATGAGATGGGGAAAAGGAAAATTAACTCATAAATATTGCATGGGTCAAACATTTTATGTGAGGTTTGAAAAATAAATTCTATAGTAATCATTTTAGAAATTCCCATTTTAATTAAATACAATATTTTCAAATTGTGCTATGGTTCATGACATAGGCTTTCTAAGTTGGAAACTTTTTGAATAATGCACTAAATAAAGGGAAAATTGTTCTCTACTAAGTACTATTTTCAACACATAAAATTTTGTAATGATTTTCTTTTATTTGGGCACAAATTAAGGATATGGATACTTTCTCCAGACCCAATTACTACCTTTTATTGTCAAGATTTTAGTCCAGTGCTGCTATGAAGTACAATTTATGAAAAACAGTTTAGAATGGAGAATTGCAGAAATTAAATACTGGATTGAAAATATTAGAATATTGGAAAGGATATAGGGATGGAAAACAGTTGCCTAATAGGTTTTAGTTGACTTACCCAGTAACATTATTAGAAAGAAATAATTTTCTAATTTGATTCCAGAGAAAGACCATATTAAAGTCAAAGTTACAAATGTTTCAGATAAAATTCAAATCTGGTTCTGGGGATACTATAATCTATATCCTTTTCTCTATAATATTCTGATACCTAAACTCCATAATGAATCACAGTAATAATGAATATAGGGAAACATTGTAGTATAAATACATTCAAACTTCATTATATTACTCCCTATGGGCTTACATTCTGTTCTCTCTAGATTGATTGGGGCAATGCGCCCAAATTTCATGGAATGCATGCAGTAAAAATTGGTCACTCACATCCCAGTACAATGCAGGCAACTCTCCATGGTAACTTTCCTCCAAGGAAGGACTCAGGGATCCAATCTCCTTCCATGTTATAATAATGCCATCCTAAACTTGAGACCTCTTAGGCATTCATGGTAAGGGAAGTAAGTGACAGGTTAGACAATCAGTGAAGGGGTCTTATGACCAGTGGGAACACAATGTTTCCACCAATATAACAGGATGAAAACCCAGTCATATGGACCCAACCAAAACGCAAAGGAGGCTGAGGTATGTAGCCTCTCCGTGTGCTCAGAAAATAAAAAAGAGAGAGTGAATGAGAGAGATCAAATTTGGGGAACCCATAGCATTGTTTCTTCTATACTATTCAAAGAAATTTACTTCTTGAAGTAACAAGAATACCCTATAAATATTATCTAAAAGTCAATGTAAAGGTCATGGTTTATGCCATGGAACAGTAGGTTACTATAGGAAGAGTGGAACTGTGCCAGGAGAGTTGCGTGTTTTATGACAGGAGGCTTGAGATATGAGAAGCCAGGCAGACAACCGTGAATATCAAATAACCCAGGAAGGAAAATACAAAAAAGGGAGAAGAGATCCAATAAGATCAGACGTCAAGTTCATGGAGAGCAGGAATGAATATGGGTAGAGTAATGGGTAGGAACAAATGGTTTAGGATTAATAGTATGAAAAATATCACAGGTAATGTTAATTGTTTATATAATACATTTTATAGGTTGTTAATCCCCATAACAACTTTATGAGGTAAGTTGTAGTATCTCATTTTATAGGTGATGAAACTGAGGCTTCCAGTCACACGGCTACTCAGAGGCAAAGCTAGAATCTAAGCCCAAGCTAAATCTGGCTCCAGAATCTATGCTTTTAACCTTTATACTTTATTGCCACTCTAAAAGACAAACCCTGCTGGATTTCCTCTTCTAAGTGATACTTGGTTTATGACATAGAGGCAACTTTTCAAAAGAAAATGTAAAAGGCTGGATGTCAAAGTTCCAATGTACTTTATCACCCACTGATTCATCAGGCTATATTGGGCCTTTCTTTCTCCCTGATCTCATTTCCTCTTTGAAAAAGTAATTATTTAAAAGGCTAAACAAACTGATGGATAGCTTATCCATCACCCTGCTTACAGACCCCTGCCTTTGCCATTTCAGATCAGAGAAAATGCTACTTCTAAATTTCTCCAGAGTAGGAAGTCCACAACTTCCTTTGTAATCTGTCTCAACATTTCATATTCTGTGAGTAGATATATGGCATCTGGAAAGTATGGGAAATCTAGAATTCTTCATCAAAATTCCAGGGAGGCCAGTAAATTCTGAATAGCATATGAATCAAAACTAGCAAAACGTATGCTTTCTACAGAACTTCTACATTATTATCTCAAAGAGAGACTGGCAAATCAACCTGGGTGTTGTCTCTTCCTTTTTCTCTATTTTATCCACCCTATATGCAGAGTTTTTGCAGACTGGAGAAGAAACTACTCCTTTTTTCTTAAGAATCTTTTTCCTTGGCCCATTGTAGTTTGATCATCTCTCAAGGAAATTTTGATTAGTTTCTAAAAGTGGGAATAATGTTGTTAATATTTAATGACATGTATGGCAGCACTGCCAACCAGGCATGGGTATCAGTCAATCAGCAGGGCCACAGGCTATAAGCAAGTTCCTGGTACTGACCAAATGAACATCAGGCCTGCTCTTAACCTTGTGCTGTGGTGTTCTGGCAACATGCTGAAGTTCTGCACATTCCCTGTGTGTGTGCTAACATACATACCAGGGGCTACATCCTAGCTCTCTATTTCTGTGTCAGGTGCAGGTTAAAATCTGAGCTTTTTTGGCTTTCTATGGAAAAGTATTACTTTCATTTCAAACTCTACTGATGTATCTCAAATGGCTGAAATTCTTGTTATAGTGCAATGATTTTTTTTTTGAGATTTGTTTGTATTGGATATGCTTCTTCTCACTTTAAAAAATCATTAATTGAATCTAGTTTGTTCTGTAAACTTACCATATGGCTTAATGAAAAGTTAGCTCACCTTCACTAGAATATTTGGTTACCACTGATTCCACAATCTAGGTATGTTGCAAAAGATGGCTCCTTTGATTTTGAGAGTATAAATCCCGATTCCAGTATCTACATCCTGGCCCCTGACCTTGCCCAGCCTTCTACCAATCATTTCTTATACCATCAGCTATAACTTTAGATCTTTCTGCCACAGTTTAAGACTGTCTCACTTTCTTCTCTGACCAGTGGAGTTGATCATCACATGACAAAGGCTGTTAATTGTCCCCTGTACTTATTCTCCCCTTCTTCCTTTTAGTAACAGAACTACAGTTTTGGCAGAGGTATGGCTAGTCAACCTTTGTTGAAAGTTGCTCTGGCTAGTGAGATGTAAGAGAAGTGATGTGTACAAATTACCTGGTCAAAATTTTTGGTTTTTAATAGCAAACTGTGGATATGATGCTGGTGACACAGTTTCCACCATACAGATGAGAACAACACTCTATGGAACTGGGGATGTTGGGGAGAAGATATTTTTCTTTGCCCTTCAAATTTCTCCTGGCTAGTCTAAGAATTAAATTGACATGAGACAGATTAGCAGGAAAAATACTAACCAAAGTTCAATAAAAATGTATAATTGGGAAAGACCCAGGAAAATTAAGTCTCTGATTATGGCTAAAGCTATCACTGTAAATAGCTTGAGCTAAAAACAAAAGATGTTGGGGGTGGAGAGTCGGTTATGGAAGGTTACCAGGAAAAGCACAGTAAAGAAGGGTAATGTTACATGGATTTAAATCCATTCCATACCTTCTCCACTGAAAACTGTTTCTAGAGAGTTAGAGCTATCTTGGTACAGCCAAGGAGACACTTTCACAAATGGAGATTTCTCTACAAAAGGGTAGCTTCAGTTGATTTTTAGAGATTCTCTTATGTCCAAAGTTTCTTATGTATAACCAGCTTAAAATAATCAATATGTCAAAGAGTCATATTTTGGGGTGGTAAAATTTGCTCCCCTACAGGGGTTCCTGAAGACTTCATGTAGCAAAACCACCTACCTACCTTGGACAAAGTTCATTTTTCTTGACTTTATGTGATATAGAAATAAATTTCTTTCCTATTTGAGCCACCATTTGGGGATGTCTTTGTATGGGAGCTTCATTTGTACCTGACTAATACATTAGTATTTAAGAACTATCTGAGGATTATTTCTAGCTTAAAGGGCAACATATTACCAACTAAAATGAACTAAATAGTGGTTAAGCTCACTGAATTCCCAAGCCTTGTTGCATGGTCTGAATGTTTGTGTCCCCCCAAAATTCACATGTTGAAACCCTAATTACCAAAGTGATGATATTAGAAAGTGGGCCTTTGGGAATGATTAGGTTATAAGGGCAGAGCCCTCAAGAATGGGATTAATGCCCTTATAAAAGGCCCCATAGAGCTCTCTTACATCTTCCACCATGTGAGGATACAAGAAGCCTGTGACCCAAAATAGGGCTCTCCCTTGACCACTTTGGCACCCTGATCTTGGATTTCCAGCCTCCAGAACTGTGAGATATAAATTTCTGCTGTTTATAAACTATACGGTCTGTGGTATTTTGTTATAGAAGCCCAAGCAAACCAAGATACCTGTCCAATTAGGACTGAACACTTTTCTCTAGGATTAGAGTCAAAATCTTTAGCATTCACAGCATAGGCCAACCAGAATAGTTCTAGTAATGAGTTAAATCAACATGCAATGGTTTATGTGAGTCCTGCATTTCATTGAGAAAAAGGCAATTGGAATCAATTAGGCTAGGAAAAAAGATGATTAGAAAGTGACCCAATAAGCAGTACCATTGAAATGAACTGAATTTTAATTGATTTGTTCCAAGGATTGGTAGTCTAGGTGGGCAGTTCTCATTGCCCTGAAGTCATCTTTATTCTTGAGGATCTCAGAGAGAATAGTTTGACTTTTAAATCCCTTCCCTCAACTGAAACCAAGAGCTGGGATTATCCACCAGCCCTACTTTAAGTGTTGTTTGCATATATTAAGAACTAATTCCCTCTTAAATTCTTAGGCTGAGAGTGCAATACCCAGAGTTTAAAACAGTGGGAGTGAAACCCCCAGGTGATGAAAGCCTACCATCTGTACTTTTTGGCTTCCTCCCTCTCCAACAGTAACCTCTATCAAGAAATAGGAATGTATCACTCCCATGCATGTTTTTATACTTCTGCAGCAAATACGACAAATTGTTCCCACCTCATGATATAAAGGTGGTGACTACTTTAGAGCCTGTAGCCTGAGATTATTTTTTTGGTATGCTTGAAATATTTTCTGAAACATTCACAAACTTATAACATATGTTATGTTTCATGATATTATAATTAAATATTAATATAGCAACATTAAAAAGAAGCAGTCAAAAACTCTAAGTGATTTTTACGGTGGCAAAAAAAAAAAAAAGAACTCAATGGGTTGCCAAACTTGTTATGAATAGTTTTGTATGTTATCACTATCTATCAGATTAAGGAAATCAAATCATTTTCATTTTTTCATGTATATCTTCCTTTCAGAAACTGTTAATGACATTGGATTTTCTTTCTGAATTGTTACCACAACTCATGAATGACATAATGCTCCAATTGAGGTCCTTTGCTAAGTATAACACCAAGTTTCTTCCCAAACATATTCTACTCTCCCCTTTTTATCTTACTCATTCCATGTCAAGTTTGATTTAAGTAACACTAGGAATGTAGCATTATTTTATTTCTGTTGGCTTTACTTGATTATTCTTTAGGTTCCTCTCTATAAATATAGAAATTTCATCTATATATTTTTTTAAGTTTATTAATTTTGAAAGAAAGAGAGAGTGTGTGTGTGCAGGATGGGCAGAGAGAGAGAGGGAGAGAGAGAGAGAAAACCAAGCAAGTTCCCACTGTCAGTGCAGAGCTCCATGTGGGGCTTAAATTCACAAACTGTGAGATCATGACCTGAAACTAAACAAAGAGTTGGACACTCACCCAACTGAGCCACCCATGTGCCCCAGGAATTTCATATCTTGGATTTTATTTTTCAGCTTCTTAAGGACAGAGAATCCTATAATGACAGCATCATTTCTTAATAAAGTGATGACATTATTACAGGTAAAAGCAGTAGGCTTGGGTTCCTGAGGAAAATATTAGAAATTTCCTTATACAGTAATTGGCTAAAAACTAGAAATGGACCATTATGGCTTTGTCAAAATTTCATCACATCCAATCGATCTAATGTTCCCTTCTGATAGGACGAAAACTGAAAAAGAATTCAGTTAAAATCTAACTCAGGAGTAATGAACGCATCTTCATGTCACACTCAGAATTGAAAAAGAAAAGTGATCTGGACTTGACTACAATGAACTGTGTGCAAAGGTAATTAAAAGAATTGGGTTATCAATTCTCAACTCCCCCAAATAAACCAAAGTTAGTGACTTAAGATAATACAATAATAAACTAATAATTACTTCAAGAGCCTGAAAGTGATAAAGTACTTCCCAAATACTGATTCACAGGAGGAATCCAGAGGTCTAGAAAAATCAACATACAGTTCAAGGGTTGTGTATTTAAAGAGAAAGTCCTTGGGGCGCCTGGGTGGCTCAGTCGGTTAAGCGGCCGACTTCAGCTCAGGTCATGATCTCGCGGTCCGTGGGTTCGAGCCCCGTGTCAGCTCTGTGCTGACAGCTCAGAGCCTGGAGCCTGTTTCAGATTCTGTGTCTCCCTCTCTCTCTGACCCTCCCCCGCTCATACTCTGTCTCTCTCTGTCTCAAAAATAAACATTTAAAAAAAGAGAAAGTCCTCAACAGCAACTAGTCTGTCTCATTATTCCAATAATTACGTGATTATGAAGACAACCCCTTACCCCTACTCTTTTTAATTTTTTTTAATGTTTATTCATTTTTGAGAGAGAGAGACACAGACACACACACACAGAGTGAGAGTAGGGGAAGGGCAGAGAGAGAGAGAGAGAGAGAGAGAGAAACACAGAATCTGGCTTCAGGCTCTGAACTGTCAGCACATAGCCCCAAGTGAGGCTTGAACCCAGGAAACATGAGATCATGACCTGAGCAGAAGTCAGATGCTTAACCGATTGAGCCACCCAGGCATCCCCCCCAACTTTTTTTTTTTTTTTAATCACTACCTGACACTTTCTTTCTTCTATCCCCTAGTTCCTGTTTCTCATCCCCACCCCAACACTCACAACAACAGCTGCCAGCAAAGTGAGCAGCCTAGGACCAACTGTTTTAGTAACTGTACTCTAGGGCAGTGGTTCTCAAAGAGTAATTTCCACATTAGCAGCAATAGCATCAACTAGGGCATTTGTTAGAAATGCAAATTATTAGGCCCCACCCCACACCTACTAAATGAGAAACTCTGGGGGATGGGGCCTAGTAATCTCTTTTAATATGCTCTCTAGGTAATTCTGATGTGTGCTAAAATTTGAGAATCTCTGTTTTAGAAAGAAGAAGTCTTAGAAGTCAAATGCTTGACGATCCCAGGTGAAGCTCTAATTCTCAAGGTTTCTCGAAAATCCTTTGAATTGGAAGCGAGATCTTGGTTTCCTATGACAAACCTCCAGAGGTAGATATTTAGCATTTTTGAAACCACTTACTAGATCCAAGTACTATGTTAAGTACATATCCTGTTATGTTATCAATAATCTCATTTTACAAATAAGGAAAACTAAATTTAGAAAGATTAAGTAATTTGCACTGGGTCATAAGGTTAGTAGGTGATGAAGCCAGAATTCTAAGCCATGTAAGCTGACTTTACGGTAATGCTTGATTTGATATTTCTATGGAATAGGGTAGTGAAATATAGTTCTAGACTGGAAATTTTTGCTTGGACTTTTCAATCAAGAAGATTGAACTTTGACTCTTTCTTGTACATTTGACTTTTTGAATTATCTGCAGAAGTTATTGTTTGTTTAAATTTCTCAGTGAATGCACTTGCTGTGATTAATAATCTTGATTTAGCTACTGGGTCCATAGTTTGTTAATGTACTAGTAGTTGTGTTTTAGTATTGTAATCACATGGTGCCATGGAAATAACTTATAGTGAATAAAAAGATATGCATAAATGATACTGCATTTTGTTCCTTGGAAGTTTTTACTGAATTATAATAATTATATATTTTTTACAAATAAATATAATTTAAAAACAAATTATATTTTCAAACAAAACTTTAATTCATGTGATACTCAAACTGAAAATAAAAGCAATAATTTATAAAAGAATAGGGGAATGATATATGTTGAAATGATAGAGTTATAATAGTTTTCCTGGAGTTTTTTCTTTTTTGAGATAGACAATTATTATAAAAATATGTGCTTTTGTATTACCTCAAACAATAGATTAAAAATTACATTCATGGGGTGCCTGGGTGGCTCAGTTGGTTGAGTGCCCAACTGTTGATTTCAGCTCAGGTCGTGATCCTAGGATCATGGGATTGAGCTCCGAATCAGCCTCTGTGCTGTGTGGAGCTGTCTTTCCCTCTGCCCCACTTCTCCACTCATGCTCTCTCTTTCTCTCTCTCAAGTAAAAAAAAAAAAAAAAAAAAAACAAAATTAACACATNTCTCTCTCCTTCTGCCCCCTTCCCCACTCTCTTTCTCTCTCTAAAGAAAAAAAAAAAAAAAAAAAAAAAAAAAGTTACATTGATAAATATTAGAAAAAATCTCAAGACTTTAGGTGCTTATTTTGTCCTTTATACAAGAAAGCAATCTCTACTGGCATTGTATACAGGCATTATAAGTGTACTTAACTTTGGGGCATCTGGGTGGCTCAGTCGGTTGGGTTGGGCATTCAGCTTCAGCTCAGGTCATGGTTTGTGAGTTTGAGCCCCACATTGGGCTCTGTGCTGACAGCTCAGAGCCTGGAGCCTGCTTCAGATTCTGTGTCTCTTTCTCTCTCTGCCCCTCCCCTGTTTGTAATGTCTGTCTGTAAAAAAAAAAATTTAAAAAAATAAGTCCATTTAATTTCTACTTAGAGGACATCGTTTTACTATGTTCATGGCAAAGGTCATTACAAAACTTTTTTTTTTTTTAAATAATGAACTAGTTGAATGGAAACATATCTACTTGTTTTGATAAAATATTAAAGTCTAGCTATAATTAGCACTAAGCACTTCAAAATAGATTGTGGTTTAAATATTAATAATTGATGTGGCATATACCTTCCATATAGAACGTGTTTATAGGTGTTTCATTTTTACACATGGGTATTTAATGTCCAAAACTTATGCACCAAGAAAACTATATAATGCTCTGTGAAAAACTGTCAACACCAAAAGATTTACATTTGGCAGGGGTTGGTGCTGGAAAACAGGAAAGGATATTTAATCTCAGTTTTTACTAAAATTGCATATATTTGTTGAAAAAAATCCTACCAAGCAGTTAGAAATGCTTCATATTGAAAGAGCTAATATATAAGTGCCCCCAACAGGATTAGAAGAAACAAATGCAATAATATAAAAATATCATTCAACATAAGAATGCATTAATTCCCCCACTGTGCCAGCTAGATGAAGTGGGAAATACTCAGCTGCCTTAGTTGGGACAAACTCAAAACTTGGATTAGGTCTTCAAAATGAGTAGATGACCTCTAAATAAGATGATTCAGTAATCTGCTTTAATATTATACTATTTACCCCTACTTGCCTTGGAACAGAAATCACACAATTTGGGGAGACTCTGGGTGAAAGGAAAATTTGACACTTGCAGAGATTTAGTTTTGGTTTGCTTTGTAATGCATTACCCATAGGAAATTTACCTCTATCTTTAGGAAGAAAGATGACATCCGCCATGAAGCTTCTTACATTTTCTCTTTGCTATTTCCAGTGTCATATATATGACATATGATAACCTCCCTTTATAAACTCTAATGTTAGGGAAAAGATTTTATTCATTTTGGATGCTCACATGGCTATTCTTGACCTACTTGCAAATATATGACAAGATACACTGCACATTCTCTTATTCTGACGTTTCTGACATCGAACATACCTTTTAAGAATAAAATAATCTTTATTATGTATACCCAGGCATCAGAAAATTAAAATTTAAAAATCTACTTGGCCTCATTTTATATGGATACCTTATTGCCTGCTCTTGAGGTATTAACATTTTATATCACAAAAAATATCTTTTTTATTTTAATTTTTCAGAGTTAAACATTGAAATCCCAAAGGATTCTGCTTCTTTGTAATCATCTTTGTTAGAATTAAAAAAATGGTGTTGATCAAAATGTTGTCTTAGTTGTTACTGACAGCTGTTAAAATGCTGCTAAAAATATAGTGCCAACTACTGAAAAGCTAACTGCTCCTGTGAAGTCCTAATGAGAAATTCTAAATGAGTTTTCATCAAGTTCAGCAGAGACTCTTATGTTTCTCACACCTGACCCACTGGATTGTTTCACTTTTCTGTGGTTTTTGCACGTAATATCAGAGAAGCAGCATTGGCATAGTCCTAATGTGCTAACAAAACATGAATTTATTTATGTAAGGTTAGCACAGTTATTTAAAGGGGATGAATTTCCTGTACTAAAGCAAGAAAAAGAGGAGAGAAAAAGACAAGAAATTGAAAATATCTTTGTTTTTATTAAAATATACTGCTGTAAGTTCCTCTCCCCCTTTTCAACTACTGTACATTATTTCTAAATTTAGAATATCAGTGTAGGCACAGTGAAATCTGATTTGCTTCTAATAATATGGCATACTAATTGTGATGCATGTGCTGTTGGGTGCTCTGTCATCTCAAAATCTGGCCATAGAAATGCAGTAGGTTTATATATTTTTATTTAAAATGACTACAAATGAAATTAAGGTAGATAGATGAATAGTTACGTAAACAGATACAGAAATGGATGAATAACCAAAGCTAATAAAAATATTCCAAGTAGTCTAGAAAATTGAGTTTGGTCTATTTTGGATATTAACAAAAACCCTGATATGTTTTGTATTTATCTTCTGGTCCACAATTTCTTATTTGCTTGCAGTGTTTATAAACTGTAACATGTGTGTTTTGCAATAAACAAAGAAAAAGCTCTATCTTTTATTATTCCCCTATTTGTCTTTTCTCTTCAGCACCCCCCTCCTTTCTTGCTGATTCTCTCTGTCTTTCTCAACTCTTTCCAACAGCTGGTAAGAGACAGCAGGGGAGGTGGGGAGCCTAGCTTTTTAGAAAGAAAAAAATGCCAGCCTGGCTAGGCTTATCAATGAAGTTAACTATGACCAAATAGCCTTTAACTTTTAAAAAAGTATTGAACACAAGTAAATTATATGATACCTAATAGTCATTACTTTCTTGGTAATAAGGAACGGTATAAAGGAGAGGTATTTAATACATTTCAAAATATATTCAAAACAATTTTGGGGGTGGGTAATTATTTCATTCCTTAAACAACTCTATGCCTTTTTTTCTTCCCCCCAATAGTCAGCTGTTTGAAGAAATGGGATTAGGATCAGGGAACTAAGGGGTGGCGCTGTTAAAGCTAAAGAGCAAGGGAGAATTTTTCCAACACAACCTTAGATGATATTAGGCTTTGTATCTGAAGTTATATAATAGAGGATGTGATGTCACACATGTAAATTGCAAATGCTGAGTCTTGCATTTTATGGTGGCAAACCTCAGGGAGTGTGATACTAATGGGATGAGGGAGGAAGGTGTCCTAAAGTACAGTGACTGTGGACTGAGGGAGATCTATTGTCAAAAGGGAGATAACTATTGCTGCTGCTTCAAGATTTAAGATTGTTTGGCACTGGTAAATTGTCTCTATTTGATGTTAAGTTTCTTTTCCTGTGCTTTTCGTTTCTTAATTTTTATTTCTTTTTAAAAAACACATTTCCATCCTTTTGCAAAGAGAAAATACGCTTATCTAAAAAGGATGAAAAGAACAAACTTTCTTAAGACAGCTTAAAAAACAAGCAAGTAATGGCATTTCTAGGCATATGCTTTTAAGGTGATAGGACTCCTTTATTAATGAACATCGGCATGAAGAATATTCCAAACAACCAGAACACCCTGCAGCCCCATCTTTGATGGAGTCCTCAGAGGCAAGCATCACCTTCTCTTCAGATGACGGAGCCACAGATCTTATCCTGGAACTGTTCTCCTTGCAGGGTGGCACTGGACCACAGCCCAACAAAAAAAAGACAGGAGGAAACCCTGATTGTTCAGATGTTTGGGCAAATATGTAAATACTCAGATATCCCCAAAGATTTGCCTGTCAATAATTGCAAGATCCCCTAACAACCCTCCCAGAGGATAAGAGAAGCTACTATTTATGGCCATATGCTTTCCCCCTAGCTATTTTGGTGTGGAAAGGTTTCAAAAGAATATTTATATACGCTTAAAAACTCAATCTTAGTTTTATAATACCAAATGGTTTTAAGGCAGGGAAGATAACATTTTGAGAATGGTCAAGAAAAAACACAGGAAGAAATCTAAATTTCTAAAATGTGGCACTTGTAATAACCTACTTTACACCATAGTCTGATCTCTGACAAGTTGTGTGTAATGGAAATTATTAATTAAAATCATGGTGGAGTATCTAGGTAAAGAATGTTTATGGTAAGTCATTTTTTAAAGGGGGAAGGAAAAAATCAATAGCGAATTTACTACTTTTGTAAGCAAAATTTACATTATGTAGGTTACCTTAAATAAGAGTTTTCTCTAACATTTCATTATGAAAAATTTCAAGCATACAAAAGAGTTGAAAGAATTTTACAGCGAACACCTGTATACCTAGCAACTAAATTCTACCATTAATACTGTACTATAGTATATACGTGCTTCATCACATATCTCTCCATCCTTCTGTGTATTTTACCAATCCATCAGTGTCAATCCATCTTACTTTTGATGCATTTCAAGATTCAGTTTTTGCAGTCAGGACACTTCTAAGTAATTATTAATATGTTGATTTTGAAAATAAATTATTTATTATTTTCTTGATTTCACTTAAAAGCAAATTCCTTAAGAACTTCACATTCCCTACGAGTAAGGAAACTGAGGCAAAAAGGTTTTATTAGAGGCCAAAATGCCACCGTCAACTATCTAACAACTAAGTAGTGCCAACACTGTGTGGGTGATGGACGCAAAGCGATGCTTGATATTCGGACAGTGGGAACGTGGATGAAGAATGGCAGTGATTATTTTAATAGGGCAGCTCCGTGTTTAACACGGTTTTGTGTGGGAAGAGATTAGCAACTTTCACAGCTATTTAGGAAGAAAACGGGAAAGAACCCAGAAAAGGGCGGGGGTGAGGGCAGGCGGGTAGGGTGATGGTCAAGAAATCCTTTAGGAAAATAAGTGTTAAAACCGGGAAGGGGGTGTGCAGGGTCAGTTCGCGGGGTTTAAATCGTAAAGGACAAGCAGCCAAGAAACCTTGCTTCTTGTAAGTGGTAGTGACAGTCACAATGCACCCACATCCCCCCCCCACAAATTTTCCACCAAAGGTAAGTAAGTGTAACGGTGCAGTGGAAGAGTCTGTGGCTGAACGCCTATCTCATACACGTGAGTGCGCGTGAACATGCACACACGCAAACACACACAGGCACACGTTTCCCCTGATAGGGGTTATGTGTGTGGCAGAGAGTGGCGGATGTGGGACTTTGGGCCGGCTCGGAAGCCTGGAGGCGGCAGATTGCTCCTCAGGGCAGAGGGAGTGGGAGAATCCCGGGACCGCGGGTCACAGCTTCATCCTCTGCCCCCTGCCCGGCGCCAGCCCACCCCGCTGCTGCGCCCCCCTTCACTTTCGCGTCTGCGTAGGTGTCTGCCCCGGCTAGCGCGAGGGCGCGGGGGCGCGCGGGGCGGCGCGGGGGCGCGCAGCGCTCGGCGAGCGGAGGGGGAGGGGTCCTGGCGCTGGGCCCCTCCCTCAGCT
>NW_027527574.1:1714905-1716219 GCF_008692635.1 Crocuta crocuta | reverse complement strand
CCCCCGCTCCTCACCACTCTCCCCCCACGCCCCCACGCGCAGACACCCGGTCCTTACTCGGCGTCCCCCCCACCCCCCACGGTGGGGGTGGGGTAAAGTCGCCGCGAGCCCTGAAGAGGGGCAGAGGAGCAGCTTCACTGGGTGGGCGGCGAGGGAGCAGGAAAAGAAACTTTTCACTCCCGCCCCCCGCGCGTGGTCCCCAGACCGCGCCGCCCCCCGCGGGTGGGGACTGCACCTGAGGCCGGGGCGCGAGCTCAGGCCCAGACTTCGGGGGGCCGTGGGAAGTGGTGGAAGGAGGGTTACGGGCAGGAGGGGTTCCGTTTTCCCTCGGCCTCCTTGCTGCCAGGGGCCAGGGTGAGAGGGCAGCCAGCCACCGGCGCCCCCATCCCGATTTCCCACCAGCCGGTGTCTGGACGCTTTTCAGCCTCCTCCCGCTGCTGAGGGTGTGACCCGGGGAGGGGGCCGCGGCGCCGCGGGCTCCCCCTGCGGCCGCCCCCTCACATACACACAGACACACTCGCTCCGCCGCCGGAGCTGTCACCGGCCACCCCAGGCCCNCCCGCAGCCCCGGGGGCGGGGCCGGCTTCAGGCCGGGCCGCCGCTGCTGGGGGTGGGCAGGCGCCCGCGTCCCCTACTGCGCGATTTGGCGCCGCCGCCTCGCCTCCTCTTGCGGGGTAACAGCACTACTGGTCTATTGCTCTACCCACCGTCAGTAGGGCGACTGCCGGGATTATCCTCTTCTCCATCCTTACCGCCGATCTGCTAACATTGGACTTGCTGGNGGCGGCCTCCGGGCGGGGGGGCTGGGCGGCGGGCAAGCGATCGTGGCGTCTGTCCCCGCACGGTTCTAACCTAGATTTTACAAGAAGCTGGGATCCAGGGCAAAACCGGCCCTCCGTAAGGGAGGTAAAAACTTAGTAAAAGACACACGTCCATTGCTTTAATAATGAATAATTTGCCAGCGCAGGCTGCGCCGCCGCCTCCTCGCCTGCCCCGGCGCTCGGTCCGGGACTCCCCTCGGTCCGGGTGCGATCGATGCCAGACTGGTCGCCTGGTCGGGAGAGTGCGCGTGACGGCGGGCCCCGCGGGAAAGTTGGGACACTTGGCGGGGACTCCCGGCTGCGGGGTCCCGGGGGCCTCTCGACCGCGCTCTGCGCAGGGGACTGCCGAGCACCGAGTCGTCCCCGCCGCCAGGGAGTTCCCTACCTGCAGCGGCGGAGAGTTCGAGCCTTCCTGCGTTCTGGGTCTGGAATCCCGAAGCTTAATTACTGTAAAGAGAGGAGGGGCCTTTGGGCACAATCGGGGTGACCTCTC
>NW_027527574.1:1714433-1714879 GCF_008692635.1 Crocuta crocuta | reverse complement strand
GGGTGAGGCTGGACCTGCACAGCTGCCGCCACCGGACTGCGGGTCGCCGTGGGCCGGGGGACCAGATTTAGGTGTGTACGTCACTGGCGCTGACTCCCGGCCAGCCGGGAGCCTAAAGCCGAGACTCAGACGCGGAGCTTCAAAGTCCTTAGAAATCAAAGTTAAGAAGCCCATCCTTTTGCTTAGTAACTACAGCGTTTGGGTGGGCGAGAGGAGAGTCAAGGTGGGGGCGGTTGGAGGGAAACCGAAATTTCTTCTTGCAGTCACTGGATCCTTAGAAAACTGTTTGATTCCTCCCCCCCTCCTGTATGTTTCTCCCGATTATGCGCACCCCCTTCCCCCCATTATAAAGAGGTGAATATCCTCGATGGTAAGCTTTCTTTCAAATTGAGCTAGTGGAAAAATCCAATACTAAACTAATAAATGCAGCAAAAAATCATAAAGGA
>NW_027527574.1:1688356-1708095 GCF_008692635.1 Crocuta crocuta | reverse complement strand
ACCCCCGGCTGCGGGGTCCCGGGGGCCTCTCGACCGCGCTCTGCGCAGGGGACTGCCGAGCACCGAGTCGTCCCCGCCGCCAGGGAGTTCCCTACCTGCAGCGGCGGAGAGTTCGAGCCTTCCTGCGTTCTGGGTCTGGAATCCCGAAGCTTAATTACTGTAAAGAGAGGAGGGGCCTTTGGGCANGGATCAAGACAAGGGTGAGGCTGGACCTGCACAGCTGCCGCCACCGGACTGCGGGTCGCCGTGGGCCGGGGGACCAGATTTAGGTGTGTACGTCACTGGCGCTGACTCCCGGCCAGCCGGGAGCCTAAAGCCGAGNTCAAGACAAGGGTGAGGCTGGACCTGCACAGCTGCCGCCACCGGACTGCGGGTCGCCGTGGGCCGGGGGACCAGATTTAGGTGTGTACGTCACTGGCGCTGACTCCCGGCCAGCCGGGAGCCTAAAGCCGAGACTCAGACGCGGAGCTTCAAAGTCCTTAGAAATCAAAGTTAAGAAGCCCATCCTTTTGCTTAGTAACTACAGCGTTTGGGTGGGCGAGAGGAGAGTCAAGGTGGGGGCGGTTGGAGGGAAACCGAAATTTCTTCTTGCAGTCACTGGATCCTTAGAAAACTGTTTGATTCCTCCCCCCCTCCTGTATGTTTCTCCCGATTATGCGCACCCCCTTCCCCCCATTATAAAGAGGTGAATATCCTCGATGGTAAGCTTTCTTTCAAATTGAGCTAGTGGAAAAATCCNCTTTGGTCCTTTTTTTTTTTTTTTTGGTGGGTGGGGGTGGGACAGAGGCTGCGTTTAAAGGGCTTTGGCTGCACTGAAATTACCCACTTTTCCCGCACGGTTAAAACAAGGAAATTCAAATCGAGTGGGAACGTGATCCTTTTGCTCGCTGGCAGCAACGCTGCGGCTGCTCCGCTGAGAGGTAACTCGCATGACCGAGGAAAGGGGCGGGGAGAGGAACCTCGGGGGTCGGGCAAAGCCCACTAGGAGTCCTCCCCTGCGCGCGGACGTGTGGGCGGTGCCTCGGCCAGGACTGCCGCTCACCTGGCGCTGCAGGTGGAGAGCATGAGCGAACAACATCTTGACTGGATCTCGGAAAAACCGACTTCTTCCGCGTCACCACACTTTTCACGTCTTTCCAGATAGCCTGAGGTCGGCTAGGAGGAGAGTCAGGTGGGCGCGAGCAAGTTTGGGGCAGTGGAGCGAGAGGGGCTGGGGTCAGCGTGTGGATGGTGCCTAGTGCCCAGTGCCGTAGCTGCTGCCTGGCACCCCAAGCGCCCGCCGTGGCTGCGGCTTTAAGGGAGCTGCCGAGTCTAGGCTGTGTCGCAGCAACTTTGTATCAGTCATGTCGCCCTCCTGGTGACTGACAGCCACGATTGTCCAATGAGAAGCCCGCCTGACCTGTGTAGCGTGGAGCCTTGCTTCCCTCCGGGCCAATGGGAAGGGCTCAGGGGGGCGGGATAGCAACCTGAACTTTATCTGGACATGTGACCACCCCGGCCCTGGAGCTGGCCCACTCCCCCTCCGGGCTTTTGCCCGCCCTCTCTCCCTCTTTCCCTTCCCACTTCGGCTGCCCCGGCCCTGGCCCTGCCCCCGCCCCCTCCTCTCCGCCCCTCCGCGCCCGGGGTGTCATTGGGCCGGAGAGAAGCAAGCCAACTTCAGGCTGCTCGGAGGAAGCCCGTGCAGTCAGTCACCTGGGTGCAAGAGCGTTGCTGCCTCGGGCTCTCTTGCTGCAGGGAGAGCGGCACTCGCTGGCCTGGATGTGGTTGGATTTAGGGGGGCTCCGCAGCAGGGGTGTCGTGGCGTTGGTGAGCGCTGCAACAGGTAGACGCCGAGAGACGGACCCCGGCCGAGGCAGGTGTGTAGGGGTGCGCTGCGGGGCGCCGCTTGCCGGACTCGGCTTGCGGCCGCGGCACGGGAGCGTGCACTTTGCAGAGAGAAGTGGCTGCGTAATCCGGAGGCACAGTCAGTATGGTGCTGCGTGCTTGTTGTTTTGTTTTGGTTTTCCACTTTTTCCCCCCTTTGGCCGCCAGAGGACTATTTTGGGAAAGTTTGGCCACTTTGGATAAATGCCCTCTAACGAGCAGCTTTCAGCCGCCTTTGGCAGTGGGAGGTCTGCCACCCTTCCCATTCCCCAAGGATGAATTTCGAATCGTTTTCCTTTTACAATTTTTAAAGGACATTTGAATAGTATTTCTTTCCTCTATCAATTGCGGAAGCACCCAGATCTTAGCTGGAGGTGTAGCGGAAAAGGGCAGTTGAAGGAGATACAGAATCCTGATGGTGCCTGTATGAAGGGGACTCTGGAAATTCGTGCAATTACCGTACCCTAGTATTTATAAAACTGTTGAGAGAGGCTACTGCTTTCTGTGGCATCAGTTGCAATTCTAAAGGCAGGGGAGAGGGATGAAGCTTCTTTTGATGTCATCCGTACCCTACTACTGAATTTTAAAAGACCAGGTTTAAATCATAATGGTTTAGGGCACCATCAATTTTAAATATTTGTTATAACCTAGAAGTTAGGAAAACTTTTGTTTGATAGCAGACAAGTTTTGGCAACCACCGAATTTCTAATTCACTAATATACTTTTTTAACATTTGTACTGCCATTTCTCTAGGTGCTGTTATTGATGGTATTTACATCATAATGTAATGATAACAGCGTTCTCCATCTGTGAAGTTCTGTGAAGTTTTAATTTTATGTTTGAGTTAAAGGCACACTATGGTTAAAATGCCTGAGCATGGAAGTTTAAAAAAATAATCTAAAGGGGAGCTTTTTCCTTTAAGGGAGAAATAGTGTGGCTTGGGGATTTTAGAAAGATCAGGTGGCTCAGTGAATTAGGTGAGTGAATAGAAATCAGGTGTGCTCAGTTCTAACTGGTTCTCCCGCACTCTTAGGTGACCTTGGGCAGGTTTCTATCATTTGCCTTCTTTATAAAGGAGGGGAACATAATAATCGTTCTATAGTGGGGATGACATAAAAGTAGTTACATATGGCAAACTTTTACAAGGACGCAACCAGTGAAAATTGTGACTTTAAGATTATGTCTTTAAAGTGCCATATTATAGTGAAATAACTATTGAAAATGATATGTTTTAAGTGGGACTAGGTTTGGGGGGGATGTTAAAAGTGAAAGTGTTTTCAGATAGAATATAAATTGGCAAGAATCTTTGTTAATATTCTTGAAAAAAGCTATTTCCTTATGGAAAAGAACAACTTAACACAGACTGTAAAACAAAATTTTAAAGTCAGATTTGTCCTTTGCAAAAATAGTGTTAAAGAGCATATGCATAACTTAAACTGAACTTCTATCAGTGCTTTTTCATACTTTTGTGAAATTTCCTTTATGTTTTGGGGGAGGTCATTTGCATGAAAATTAAAGGGTCATCCTGGTTTTTGTCTTTGTCCCAAGAGAGACTCTGTTACAGTTTCCCCGATGTAAGGGAGACAAGTCTGATTCTGTATAAGCTAGATATGTATACTAGTATCTGCTTCATCTTCTACTTCAGTAACAAAAACTTTCCCTTTACCCTCTGGTTGTTAAGTTCTATGAGGATCATATTCATCAACTAAAATTTTCATTATTTACCTGTACTTTCAGGTTAACTGAAATTCTGATCTAGCCATTGTTATTGTGCTAGTTCCAAAAAGATAACCTGGGTTTCTTGGAGAACATAGGAAATAAATGCCTAGCTTATTTGTTTACAGAGAAGACTGATTAAAATAATAGGGGGAATGCAGTATAAAATCTTTTAATATTCCTAAATTTTTAAGAACTCTGATCTTGAAAAATCTTTGCAGTAGAAGCCATACAGATACTAGATGTTCTCTGTCCTTTTGTGCCTTTCTGTTGCGAACCTTTATTTTCTTTGTTGAGAAGTGCATTAAGTCGGTAGATGAACATAGTACCTTCAACAGAACTAATTTAGATTTCAGTGAAGCCTTTTGCAAACTCTTTAATGATAGCCCAGTTGATAATGTGGTGAAATGCAGGCTGTTTTATGTTATTGTTAAGAGCTCAAGGCTAGCCAAACAGAACTTGGAAAGTTGTGATCAGCTGCATGTTAGTTGATAAGGTGCTTCCTTGCGGAGTGCTTTAAGATTGTACTTGCCTGCTATCTCCCATGTCATTTCTCTTTGAATCTTCGTGTAGCCTCACAAGTCTTAGATTTGGCTCCTACTTTAGGGCAGTATGATGAAAGGCATCCTTTAGAATATTAGTAGGTGTTGTGAAAAAAGGGGAAAGTGGCCAAATTATTTAAAGGACATTGGATTATAAAGGAAACAGGTTTCTGTTCTGGAAAACTTCTCAGGAGTTTAGCATGCAGATTTACAGTGTGAAACTTTGAAAAAGCAGTAAGTGATCACCCTTTCCAAAAATCCATTCCCCAATTTTGTCTTCCAAAAAAGACATTTGGAGAATGGATTTTTGGAAAGGGATCTGGAGATGGGGATTCTCCTTTCAGACTCAGGGTACATAGGCCTGTTGCTTGGGGTGGGAGGAGTATGGGGGTGCAGATGAATAATGCAGCTGTAGGTGGAAGGTGGGGAGGCTGGAGCCTTTGGAGGCCTTTGGCAAGGGTGCCTAGGCAAGGGTGACTTGCAGCCATTAGGGTTGAGCGTGGTGCAGTTCACCAAGACGAGAATGTGGATTTAAGGACAGGGCTCCGGGAGAAGGGCGTACACAGAGAATACACAGAAGACGTTCATTTTTTTTTTTTAAGTTTATTTTTATTTATTTATTTTGAGAGAGGGAGAGAGTGCACGTGAGCCAATGGGGGAGTAGTAGAGAGAGAGGTAGAAGGAGAATCCCAGGCAGGCTCCTCACTGTCATAACAGAGCCCTATGTGGGGTTCAAACTCCTGAACCATGAGATCATGACCTGAGCTGAAGTCGGGTGTTTAACCAGCTGAGCCACCCAGGCACCTCAAGATGTTCAGCTTTGAACATGAGTAGACATGTTTCTTGTGGTGTTTAATCAATTTGGAGCTGAAACATCTATACCTTAGATATGCATCTGTTAAAGTTTGGTATGGGGAGGACAGAATATTCTTAGGTAGAAGTAGAAACACAGAATATTTGTATTTTTCAACCTATGTCCGTAACTAAATGGTTTTTCAATAGAGGACAGTATTAGCAGAAGCCCCATTAACCAGATACACACACACACACACACACACACACACACATATGTGTGTGTATATATATATGTATATTTCAACTTGTCTTTCATCCATACTAAATTTTTTGGCTAGAGTTACCAGATAAACAACTGTTGTAATTTGATTCATTTTCCTCTGTTTTGTGATTGACTTGTCCTTAGGAACTTATAGAATAATGTTCTTTAAAAGTAGGCTACATGCTAGATTTTAACCATCACAAGTTGAGTATCAATTATATTATGGAGAAAAACTTTTTATTTGTACTAGGTATCTGCTTGAGATGCAGTGGTGAAACTGATAAAGTTTCTGCCTCTTAAAATCTAGTGTAGAATACAAAAAAGTAAGAGGTATTTACGGTACTCAGTTTATGTATTAAATGTCAATATACAGCTTTGTGATATCTATTGCCAGTTTATTTAGTAGAGCCATTCTCTTATTTTTCTGTGTTAGTTAATACAAGTTCTGTAGCCGGAAGATTTCCTGGTCTCTCTTTCATGAGGAGAAGCCAGAGAGGATGGAGGTAGTGCATGGTCAAGGTGGGGGAAAGGATGAGTGGGCCTAAAGTAATATTGGCATACAGAACTGCAGAAACTGCATTGGACTTTTATTTGGGTCATGGATTGTTTACAGACCTAAAGGATTTGAAAAATGTATACATAATGACTTCAGCAGTTTTGTATATTACAATGTACCAATGAAATTTGTACTGAGAATGAGTTAATTTTCTTTAAAATATGTTTCTTGAGAGTGATGGTTCTCAAAAGGTGGGTAAATATTGCCCCCTACTCCTGCGAACACCCAAGGGGCATTTGGCAATGTGGAGACATTTCTGTTTGTCACAGCTGGGGATGGGGAATGCTACTGGAGTCTAATGTGCAGGTGTTAGAGATATTGCTAAACATCTTACAGTGCGGAAGGACAGACCTTCTCCACAAAGAATTATCAAGTCCCAAATGTCGTTAGTCCCAGGGTGGGGATCCCTTGCTGTAGAGAGACCTGGGATCAGTTTTCAGCCCTGCTATATAGCTGTATGGCCTGTGCCTTGGTCTCCCCACTCTATCGTTTGGATAATAGTTTTACTGACCTCGTTAAGGTAAATAAGAGACTTATAATGTTCCATTGAATCATATAATGCATTGAATTATGTAAATATAGCCTATTATAATGATTTTGTATATGAAATAAATTTATATAGAGTCAGTAGATATGATTGTATATCTTAGAAAAAAACGAAACAAACCTGTGGGCTCCCCGAGGATGAGGACTGTACCTGTTTTGTTTATCACTATAGATTCAGTGACTGATTAAAGGCCTAGGATGTAGCATGCACTTGGTAAATATTTGTTGAATGAATGAACACATAAATCGTCAGGACTCATCTCATATTTCCTCCATTTTCTATTGAAAATAAAACTGTCTCTGCTGGAAGTCTTTATAGCAGAGGTACCACTAAATAAGGATACATGTTGAAGTCCGTGTCACTATTGAGATACAGAGAATCTGGTGCTGACATTCCCAGGTTCTCATACTGCCTGTCTGAGCTGTGGACCATCTTAATCAGGATATATGAATCTTTTCTTTTTAGAAGTGACACTGGATTATCTTCATCACTAATCCGTTTTAAGAAAATCTTATTTTTTTTTAAAAATCTTAAATTGTTTTTTCCTGTGATAATTCACTTGATAACTTTATATTGAGAAATGGTAATATTGATTGCATTTCCGTATTGTTTTTAATAAAACCACATATTAGATCTGGAAAGCAGCTTCCATATGCTGAAAGACTCCAAACATTGTGGACTCAGAAGATTTAGTTTTAAGCCCATATTCATCACTTATTATGTCTTTGACTTTGGGCAAATAAACCATATTCCTAAGCCCTTAGTTTCCTCCTTGTCTGCCTCATCAGTCCCCAGGTTACTCAGAATATTAAATGAGTTGACATTCGTAGACATTCTTTGCAAATTCTAAAGCCTGTATTATACCAGATATGTTACTTTTATTTACATGCAAAATGCTTTTGTATGATTGCTGCTCATATTCTGGCCTCTGGACAAGTTATAGTCAGGACTCTTTTATAACAGCACCCAAAAAGGTAATAATTTTAATATAACCAGAGGTACTGTTTATAAGTAGAATATGCATTTATAGTTTAGTAAATGCAACTTGAGAATGTCTTCTAGAGTGATATTGCTATAAATGACTCTAATTCAATTTTTTAATATAAATTTATTTGTTAGCTATGGAGACCAAAGGCTACCACAGTCTCCCTGAAGGTCTAGATATGGAAAGACGGTGGGGTCAAGTTTCTCAGGCTGTGGAACATTCTTCCCTGGGACCTACAGAGAGGACTGATGAGAATAACTACATGGAGATTGTCAACGTAAGCTGTGTTTCCGGTGCTATTCCAAACAACAGTACTCAAGGAAGCAGCAAAGAAAAACACGAACTACTCCCTTGCCTTCAGCAAGACAATAATCGGTCTGGGATTTTAACATCTGATATTAAAACTGAGCTGGAGTCCAAGGAGCTTGCAGCAACTGTAGCTGAGTCCATGGGTTTATACATGGACTCCGTAAGAGATGCTGACTACACCTACGATCAGCAGAACCAACAAGGAAGCATGAGTCCAGCAAAGATTTATCAAAATGTTGAACAGCTGGTGAAATTTTATAAAGAAAATGGCCATCATCCTTCCACTCTAGGTGGTGTGAACAGGCCCTTGAGGTCCTTCCTGTCTGACTCCGGGAGCTCTGTGAATGGTGGGGTCATGCGTGCCATTGTTAAAAGTCCTATCATGTGTCACGAGAAGAGTCCGTCCGTTTGCAGCCCCCTGAACATGACCTCTTCAGTTTGCAGCCCTGCAGGTATCAGCTCTGTCTCCTCCACGTCTGCCAGCTTTGGCAGCTTCACAGTGCACAGCCCTATCACCCAGGGGACTCCTTTGACATGCTCCCCTAATGTTGAAAACCGAGGCTCCAGGTCACACAGCCCGGCACACGCCAGTAATGTGGGCTCTCCTCTCTCAAGTCCATTAAGTAGCATGAAATCCCCAATATCCAGCCCTCCGAGTCATTGCAGTGTAAAATCTCCGGTCTCCAGTCCTACTAACGTCACTCTGAGATCCTCTGTGTCTAGCCCTGCAAACGTCAACAACTCAAGGTGCTCTGTTTCCAGCCCTTCCAACACAAACAACAGATCCACGCTTTCCAGTCCAACGGCTAGTACTGTGGGATCTATCTGTAGCCCTGTAAACAATGCCTTCAGCTACACTGCCTCTGGCACCCCTGCCGGATCCAGTGCAGCCCGGGATGTGGTTCCTAGTCCAGACACACATGAGAAAGGTGCTCATGAGGTCCCCTTTCCTAAGAGTGAGGAAGTAGAAAATGCCATCTCCAATGGGGTGACTGGCCAGCTTAACATTGTCCAGTACATAAAACCAGAGCCAGATGGGGCTTTTAGCAGCTCATGTCTAGGAGGAAATAGCAAAATAAATTCCGATTCCCCATTCTCAGTACCAATAAAACAAGAATCAACCAAGCATTCGTGTTCAGGCACCTCTTTTAAAGGGAATCCAACAGTAAACCCATTTCCATTTATGGATGGTTCATATTTTTCCTTTATGGATGATAAAGACTATTATTCTCTATCAGGAATTTTAGGACCACCTGTGCCGGGCTTTGATGGTAACTGTGAAGGCAGCGGATTCCCAATGGGGATTAAACAGGAACCAGATGATGGGAGCTATTACCCAGAAGCCAGCATCCCTTCATCTGCTATTGTTGGTGTGAATTCAGGTGGACAGTCCTTTCACTACAGGATTGGTGCTCAAGGTACAATATCTCTATCACGATCGGCTAGAGACCAATCTTTCCAACATCTGAGTTCCTTTCCTCCTGTTAATACTTTAGTGGAGTCATGGAAATCACATGGTGACCTGTCTTCTAGAAGAAGTGATGGATATCCAGTTCTAGAATACATTCCAGAAAACGTATCCAGGTAAGTTGGCTTTTCCTCCTTTTGTGAAAATCATGGCTTTATAAAATGTTGAAAAAGTATTTACAGTTGATAATTTTAAACACACTTCAGTTTATGGTTTTATTTTATTTTATTTTATTTTATTTTATTTTATTTTATTCAGAATGGTCATTGAGTGCTCCCGTCTTTCCTTGTTCGTATATGTTACTGCGTTTTTGAAGTAGAGAAAAAAGAATTCTTAAAATCTTTTAGAAAATACTGGTGTTGATTTTGAAGGAGTGAGCATATATGGGTGGCTCCTCCCCCGTTTCCACATTGCCCGTTGTAGATGTTTAGGAAAAGCGTGTTGTGTACTGCATGATACTGTATTTACTTTAGCAGACTGTTTTTTTCTTTAGCTGTACACCGGTTCACTAGAATTGTTTTAAATTCATTTCTTTGTGGTTTTAGTCTTTTTTTTCTTAGCTTTTTTTTTTTAAATTAGTCACTTCAATGTTTGTGAAATATGGAATTGAACCCCAAATCTGTTACCACTAGCTCTGCACCCTCTTCGTCCTTTTCTAGGTAGGTTAATTGTATATAAGTCATGGTTCTCAATACAAATAAATCATTTCCTTAACTGTGAGGGCTTTTTAAAGACTCAGCACATCTGAAATTACTAAGTGGACAGTCTTGCTTTCTTACTCATATTGTAAGTGAAACATGTCACAGCAGTTTTGAATTGGTAGATTTATAACTTTTAAGATCTGCAAGAAGACATGCTTTACTTACTGTAAAATATCTCTTGACTTTCCTTTTTGCAGATAGCATACTGTATGTATCTAGAAAAAAAAACAAGGAAGATTTTTGATATGACTATAAAGGGTGGTTCTAAGTTATACAGTGAATACTTGAATTGAACTTTGCTTCGGTACTGGTTTTATTACATGGTTGTGATAAATGATCCCTTTACTGAAAATATAAAGAATAGATTTCCTAGATATGGTTCATTCCTTTGGCATTTAGGAATATGTGGATATGTTCCTTAAAAACTTATGTTGTGGGAGAGAGGTTCTTCCCATTAGCAATAGAGGGTTTACGTGTATTTCTGTATCATTCTCCTTCTGTCTTCCTTATGAACCAAAAGCTAAAACTTGAATTTGTGCATTCTTTTCCTTGTCATCAATGCAAACCTTGCTCTTCTGACCTTTATGGAAGCAAACATTCCATTTACAGGATACGTTATAACAGTTCTCCGTTGCATGAACTATGTCATACTGTGAACCTGCCTCTCAGTCTCTTAAATTCTAAACCGTAATGAAAGATAGCCCAAGACAGCATGGCTTTCATCAGAAACAAACTCAGCATGTGGTCTACTGCTAGTGCTTTGTTTTACTTTCAGAGAAGGAAATTTTGCACATGATGTTGATATTTTCTTAAGTGATGTTTTTAGTGAGTTAGTATGAGGGAGTATAGCCTGGTAGTTGAGGGCATGCTGCCCTGGTTGAAATCCCAGCTCTGCCACTTAATTGCTTTGTGTCGCTACCCATATACCTTCACCTCTGGGCTTTAGTTTTCTTATCTGGGGGAGAAAGAAGAAAGAAAAGAAAAAGAATTCAATGTACCCATCTCAAAGGGAGTTACGATAATTGAGTTAATTTATGAGAAGCACTTTGCATATCATCTGATATGCAATAGGTATTACATACATTTTAGATTTTGCTGTTAACATTTGATTAGTTTGCACAATTTTTAGTTTTTGTTAATTTTTTTGTTTTCATTATATGAAATTATACAATATTTTAAAGAAATATTTTATACATGGTTGAAAAATATTTGTTGATAATTCTTATGATTAAATTCTCATTTTTCATGGTTAGGCACCATACATTTGCCATCATATTTCTTTTTTTGTTTGTTTGTTTTTTAATGTTTATTTTTTTTTGAGAGAGAGGGAGCATGAGCGGGGGAAGGGGCAGAGAGGGAGAGAGAATCCCAAGCAGGTTCCATGCTCAACACGGAGCCCCACTAGGGGCTCGCAACCAGGAGATCATAGCCTGAGCTTCACTGAGCCACCCAGGCGGCCCTGCCACTACATTTCTATTTATGCTTTTTTTAGTTTTGAAGGCAGTTGCTTTGGGTAAATAGTAGAGATATAGTAGATAAAATCATGAGTTCTTTGTATTGTTCTGCATACTCTTTCTACTACCTTAATTGTAGTTTTTACACTCCTGAAGCCCCTCCAGATGGTCTAGTGACCCATAGCCTTTAACATGTTAACATGAATCAGTGACCTTGAGCCAACCCGGTGTTTGTGGGCATTGGAGGTATTGTTCAGTGTCTCTCCTGGAGTATTGCAAAATTCTTCTTGTATGGGTTACTATGATCAGAGAGGGTTCATTTTATTTACATACGTGTTAGTATCATTGCTAGTTTGTAGAAGTTTTCCCAAAACTTTTAATAACAAAGCTTTATTGTTATTCAAAGTCACTTATAGCCTACTGATTCTTTACAGCTTTTTTTGGTGAATATTATCAAAACCCATTGTTTTGATCATTCTCAGAATAAAGGCTCAAGGATCAGAAGATATTTAGACTTTTTTTCTAGATGGCAGTTTACATGTTGTAATATTTCATTTAACCTCCTCTATGCTTCATCCCTGGTCTCTTATTTTGTGCCTTTTGGATCAAAATTGAACCTTTTTGTCTATATCTTAATGTGGGATGATGATATCCCATTCTGGGGGATGGGGAATAAAGAAACAAGTTGTGGAGGATCAAGGCAGTGTGTGACTGTTTGTAGGTTTTGTAATAACCTTCGTCTTTAGATTGAGCTCGAGACTGTTTTCTAGTAGGTGTCAAAGTGTTGTTTGGGATTCCTGAGACCCTCTCAAGGAGGGTTGTGGAGTGAAAGATCATGCATCAGTAAAAGATCCACTCAGAATGGAAGATTGACCAGTGATCTAGTGTATGAAGAGTTCACTCAAAGGGTTTCAGATTCTGCACTGCAACTAACCTTTGAGAAACTACTCAGTTGCAGTTTTCAGTGTAGTGTCAAAGAATCACACTGCATTTATCTCCAGTGATCATTAAGATACTCCTCCTTTTTCCAAGAACATATTCATATGAAGCCAGATTTTCTTCATATCCTTGAACCAAAACCTGTCACCACATAACCACACATTGAAGCAGAAGTAGATATGAAAATCCAGCACTGTCTTAAGTGAGACAATAGGCTTGAAGGATGTAAAACAGTGCCACTCTTCTCACTGACGTTTTTGTTTTGGGAAACACTTATTTTTCTCATTAACATATGCTCATGTGAATATGTAAGGGCTTCCTAGTTTTAAATGATTTAAAATTAATATTAGTTTTAATTTCTAACATGGTAAATACCATTAGATCTAACTGACCTAAAGGAAAGCTTTTTGGAATCCTCTGTACATTTTAAGAGTGGGCAGGTGTCCTAAGACCCCAAAGGTGAGAATTGCTGGTCTCTTCTGTTCTCTACAGCCTTTGGTAGTGAATGAAAAAAGAGGTTATTACTTTATTTATGTTAGCCTTCCTGAATATTATGTTGAGGAAGGAGTGCCCTATTCAAATAAGAAAAACGATTCTCCTCTCGTTAAATTTTCAAGCTGATAGAAGTGAGTAATGGCCGTGAAGTGTGTGTTGTCCTCCTCTCTGTGGGCATCCTGTGAGAGCGGTGACGAAAGCCATCTGCCTGTTAATCATTTCCAGTGAGTGGATTGCTCGAGCACCACAGTGTAAAGTAAATTATGACACAAGCTGAATGTAAAGCTTTGAGGATGGACACTGGACCTAGTTGTGTCATGTCGATTGGAGTTTCCCTTTCAGCTGGGACACAAACAAAACTGTGACCATGGTGAGTCACAGCTTCTGTTGGCCTCAGTGTCTTCATTTAAAGTGGATGTGTTGAACTCTGTGCTCTCCTGAGGGTCTGGCAGCAAAACCATGGAGTAGCTGTGCAGTCTCCTTGGAGTTCTGTTTGTGTAATATCCTTTAACATATTTGCTAAGCTGGTTTTGAGTATATTTACAGGCCTAGGTCTGTAGTTTCCAGGGTGTCCTGGATAGAAAAATGTTCTTGCCATTTACCATTTGTTTTTATTATTTTTAAATGTTTGTTTATTTTTGAGAGAGAGACCGAGCATGAGCAGGGGAGGGGCAGAGAGGGAGGGAAACACAGAATCTGGAGCAGGCTCCAGGCTCTGAGTTGTCAGCACAGAGCCTGACAAGGGGCTCGAACTCACAGACCATGAGATCATGACCTGAGCAGAGCCAAAGTTGGATCCAGAGTCAGATGCTTAACGGACTGAGCCACCCAGGTGCCCTGACATTTACCATTTAAAAACAAGTAGTGTGACTTATTTCAATTTGAAAAGCAGAGGTTATTTAAATCAGGTCTTTTGTAAAATTTGATACTCACTATGAATTTGTTTTTCTTTTAATTTGCACCATTCCTTTTGAAGACAGGGTTTTCCTGTTGACACAACATTGATGTATATGGCGATGGTCATAGTCACACTGATAGCATCATAACACAGCGGTAACATTGACTTAGACCTTTGAATGTAAAGTTCACTGTTTCAAAGGGCATCTTCTGGTAGGCTTCAAGATGAGTGATAAGGTGTTTATCTTATTCTGTGCTGCATTTTTTTCCATGATAGGATGAAACAATTTAGTAAATAACCTACAGTTATTTTTTCTTTTTCAGTTGTCCCTAGAGTTTTTAAAAGTTCACCTTCTGTAGTACACCCAAAGCCTCAGAATTCAAGGAGTTTGTTAGAAAAGTTGCCCTGTCTCTTAACAAACTTTCTGAGTAAACCAGTGAGATCAAATATCTCTGTGTAATGCAAAGTATGAAAGACTGAATTTTTTTTTCCTTTGGTGGGGAGGTGGAATTGGCGTGGTTATTCATGCTTCCTCTAGTAAAGAAACAAATCCGTTACGAATTAGTTAGGTCATTTGGAAGCGAAAACCTGGAACCTTCTTTTTCTTATTATTTGTCTTACAATATTTTGATTTTGAAATTGCTAGTGTACCTAGAATTTCTCCCAGTTAGTATTCTAAATAATATTTTTAGAAATGGTTTCACAATGAGACTTGCTTCTCCTGATGATTCATCCACTTTCATTCATTTATGGTATTTCTGGTAAGAGTAGTGATAATTTTATTGGAAAAAAAAAACCCTTAGTGCTTTTTAATGAACAAGTTGCTATGTAGAGTTTTCTTTGATAAATTTTGCTTTTAACATCACAACTGTCTTACATTTATATGTCAGTATGTCTAGTTTTTATTACCTAAAATATTAAATGTAGTTAGTATACTTAGAACTGTTTACTGCGTACTTTAAAAATGGAGATAAAAGCCCTGGTTTCAGTTAAATAAACTCAAATTATTCAACTTCAGACTGTTCTGGTTGGTTGCATACCTAGCAGTAGTGTGTTAGAACTAAGACGGGGGATGTAGTGTTTAGGGATTTGATGCCTTTTGCAGGAGTAAAATTCGGGATGTGTGTGACCTTTTCTATACTTGCAATGTTTAGAGTGGTACCAGATGTTCTGTTGATCACAAGTAGTTTAGGAGTAACACTTCACTTCCCCTAATGTCTTTGATGCCATTAATTTTTTTCTCCAAAATAATATTTTTTTTCCTAGGCTTTCAACTGTTGCTTTAGTTTCGTACTATTCATCTACTGGTAAAATTTCAGCTCTCCTGCTGTGCAGTGTATCATTCTCTTTCACTTCTAAATTCAAATCAAGAAGAAAATAGTAGCTTGTATATGGAACTTAAATATAGTCATTAATTGTGTATTTTTGTGGACTGCATTCCAAAGTTTGTTAGTGAAGACCCAGGAAATAGAAGTGTGCTAAATGTGTGGTCTTCATCTTAAATTTTAGAATTTCTAGTTTTAAACTTGTCACATATAGGCTTTGTTTTCAGTTTTAAAAGTTTTATTTTGTTCTTTAGTGAAGTAATAATGAAGTTAAACTAGAATTACATATAAACACTTGTTACTTCATTGATGCCTGGAAACCTCTGGATTTATTATTGTCAGTGGTAAGGGCAAGGCCCAAATATCTATGTAGAAAAGAGGTAGAAATCCCTTGTATTTATGCAAGAAATAGAAAACTCTAGTATAAAGAAGGAAAGTGGCCAAACAAAAAGTAACTTGAATACTTAAAAAGATAATTCACTAGGGGGAGAGAGGGAGCTAATAACTGGCGATCTGAATACATAACCGTGGCTATGACATATTGGCATGAATCCTTACCTTATATATTAGGGGTTATTGAGACTTATAAATAAAAATTTTAATTTAAACAGAATGAAATAAGGTTTGCAGTGGGCAAGGTCAAGTTTGTTTATTCTGACAGTATAAGATTAGGCAAATTTTGGAAAATGAGGAGACGGGGTAGTGGTGGTCAGAGTTGATATTTATCCTTAGTCTTGAAAAATTGACAGAGGGTAGGAGTGGTCATTTCCTGATGGAGGGAGTTACGTGAGCAAAACTTGGAGATGGGCAGAAAACACAGAATGTATCAAGCTGTATGGGTGACTGTGACACAGGGAATTGAGAAGAAAGCCTGGAAGAGGTTAGTTTGTTGGAACTAGAAGGGAATAGAACTTGAAAGTCACACTAAGAAGTTTGTACTTAATGTGGTAGGTAATGAGGAACTATTGAAATGTTGGAGCAGGGAAGTGGCATGAGCAGAAGTTCACTTTGGAAAAACCTTAGTTAGGCAGTGGCTGTGGGGTGGAGCCTTGTTAAGAAATCCTTGCAGCAGTACAGGGGAATGGGAACCTGATTCTCTGGAGCAAGGATGTACAGGGTAATGGGACAACAGGGACCGATGTGAGACATTACAGAAGAAGCCCTTGTAGGAGATGATTGTATAAGGTTTTTGTTTTGAAATAATCACAAACCTACCAAAAAAAAATTCAGTCCATTATGAAGAACTGAAAAGAAGCAAATTCTCTCACATAACCGCAATATAACAATCAAAATCAAGAAATTAACATTAAGTTACTTGCTTTGGGTCCATCTTGTGCTTTTTCTGCCCCATCCTGGGGTCAGCTGTTTCTCCAAGGAGTGCCCCCATCCCTGCAGATGATCTCCTGTCTGCCTTTGGGATCTAACAGCGTTCTGGCTCACACGGCCACATTCCCTCCAGCAGATGCGCTCCTTAGTCCTCTCCAGCACTGACTCCCCCTGCCTGGCTGTTCTCTCCCTGCTTGGCCACTACTCTGCACTAGAACATGTGAACACCTGGACACTTGCATGCTTCCCGTCGGCCGCCCCTCCCCCCCACCTACATTGGGCATCAGAGCTACCGTTGGGCTTGGTGCCCTACAGTGGGCCAAGACACCTATTCACACCCTACCCGCTACTGTGGATTTCTACTTCGCTATGTCTTGCCTAATGGTTTTAGGACTTAATTATCAAGGAAGGGAAAGGAGAGGGTTTGATAGTTAAGTAGAAATGAAGGGTCGAGTATGTGGAAAATCAGTGAAAACTCAAGTTGTAAGTTTGACTGTCATGGATAATGGTAAAAAACTAAGGGAAATGGAGAGGTCAAGAAGAAATAGGTCGGAGAAGTGATGATTTATCTTGGTTATGTGAGTTTAAGTTCATAGTAAGAGTTCTCCTTATAGGTAGAAATGTTGGTCTGGAGGTGTGGGAGGCCTCTTCATAAAAGTGGCAATTGAGGGCATCAATGTGGGTGCTATTGCCCAGGGAGAGACTGTATCTATGACTCAAATGTGGATTACAGTGCTTTGTATGAGGCATTAGGAGGAATAGAACCCCATTTGGGAGATGAGCAACACATCCTAATAAAGGAGACAGAGTTGTTTAGAGAATTAAGATAGTGCCGCGTCATGGATGCCAAAGGAAGGACTCATGTAGTCTTAGACCTTCCAAATTAGAAGGGCTCTAAGACTGTCTATAAATCCAGGCCTGGAATGACGGTCCAGAGAGATCACATGCCTTTTCCAATATCATGCAAAGCAGTTGGTAACAGAGCTGGCAGTCGATCCTGCCCTTTTGTCTATTATATCCTTTTCATCAGTGGAGATGGTGGTTCAAAACCTGATGATGGGAGTGAGGAAAACTGGAAATTAGACTGAGTAGTTGGTGCTGGTAATTTTTTCAAGAAGGAGTTCTGTAGAGTGGTAGGAACGGGAATCAGACTGTGATTGATTAAGAAGTGAAGAAAGAGGAGGAGAAACTTGGGGGATGTGGGCACAGGGTTTACCCTTGGGAGGCATCTGTTCAGTGGTAAAGAGAAAGGGTGAGAGAAGAGATGCTAGCACCAAGGAATAGCAGGATCAGAGTGAGGGTTTTGTTGGACAGGTGAGATATGAAAAGGGTGGTAGAGGAGATTGTGCTCTGATTGAGGTGGAAAATGTGAGAAGGAGAGCAGATAATGATGAGGGCAGTGTCTGGGGAAGTTGAGGGTAAAAGGGAGACTGCAGTTAGCTTCAGGTTCAGATATTTAACTGCCACCTTGACCCAGTGTATGTAAGCAGTTGCTGGCCACCCGTGTTACTGTTTTTACAGATAGGGAAACTGAGGCTCAGATGGTATTCATGATTTGCCTGAGGCCACATTATTAAGGTAAATGATGAAACAAATGCTTGAGATAGAGAAGAAAACTGAATGTCCTAAGAAAGACAGATGGGTTTTAAAAACAGAAATCAGATTATGTGGCTGATATAAAGCCCTCTGGCTGACTCTCATTGCAAGCAGCATAAAGTAAAATAATCGAGGGTCTGAAAAGCACTCAAATATCAGACCTCTGACTACTTTATTTAATATCTGTTTTTTCCTTACTCATTCTGCACACTGACCTTTCTGTGACTCAGACCAACCAAGCCCCCTTCCCTCTGGGACCTCTACACTTACTGTTCTCCCTGCTGAGGCTCTGCCCCCAGATTTTGGTTGCCTGCTCCTTGTCACTTGGCATTAGCTCAAATGTCACCCTCTCGAAGAGGCATTTACTTCATAAAGTGGTGACCCCCCCCCCTTCTAACAACACATCACAGGCTTCTGTTCCCTTCATAGTGCATACCTATCAGTTATCTTTGTTTACTTCATCCAGTTAGATGTAAACCTCCTGAGAGCAGGAAGCTTATCTGTCCTGTTTGCCAGTGTATTTGTCATACCTAAGACAGTGCCAGGCACATTGTTGATGTTCAGTAAATCCTGAATGAATGAATGAATGAATGAATGAATGAATGGACTGCTTAGCATAGGGACTTGGGGACAGGCAGATATCTGGAATGACCAGATAAGTGTTGGTGATTGTGTAAGACTACTACAATTATTGTCAAATAACAGAATGGTGTTTAGCGAAAAGTTGTCATGACCTATGAGCATATTTTTAAGGATTTTCACAAAAATAATAGGTACTGTTCTTGTTTTTTCTCATCTCAGTATAATAAAGTAGTTGGTGATGTGTTACAGGCTATATGGTGACATAGTCTTTATTTACAAGGTCATTTATATTTACTTATCTTTAATTTACAACTTTTTTGTTTTTGATGTATGATTCTAGAAGTTTTGCCCAGTGATTAGTCACATAACTACCACGCGTTCAGGGTAAGAATAGTTCTCTCTTCCATTGAAATTTCCGGCCAAACCCTCTCTCTTCACTCTCAAACCCTAGTGACCATTTATATGTTCCCCATCGTTGTAGATCTGTGCTTTGTAGATTGTCGTATATGGAATTACACTTTTTGTAGCCTTTTGATTCTGGCTTCTTTTATTTAGCATAATGCCTTTGGCATTCATCCATGTTGTCTGTATTATTAGTTTCCTTTTAGAGCTGAGTAGTATTCCATTTATGGCTGTACCACAGTTTGTTCATCCACTCACCTGCTGATTGACATTTGGGTTGTTTCCAGGTTTTGCTGTTACAAACAGAGCTGCTGTAAATATTCACATACAGCTCTCTGTATGGACATATGCTTTATTTTTTTTAGTAAACGTGTACACGTAGAATGGCTAGATCATATGGTAGGTATAGATTTAATTTTTAGGAGACTGTCAAGCTGTTTTCCAAAGTGATTGTGCCATTTTTACATTCCTACCAGCAATATGTGAGAATTCTGGTTCCATTACATCGTTGCCAGCACTTGAGAGAGTAGGTCTTTTTAATTACAGACTTTATGATAAGCATGTAGTGAAAACTCACTGTCATTTAAATTGGCATTTCTCTAATGCCTAAATGATGCTGCTCTGGGTTTTTTTCTTTTTTTCCCCATGTGGTTCCTTGCCATCCATAGGCCTCCTCCTCGTGCCTGTTAAGCCTTTTACCCATTTTTATTGGGTTGCTTTCCTCTTTTTGAGTTCTGTTATCAATGGATATTAACATTTAACATATTAACATTCTCTCCTTTTGACAGAAGATCTAGAACTAAGAGAAAATTAGCTATTTAAATTTCTGGATTAACAGGGAAAAATAATAGGTAATTTTCAAATTATTTAGTACCTACTGTGTTCTTCATGCGGTCTTCACTGTATTCCTTTCTAGCCTGGGCGATGACTCACATGAATATATACAGCTTTTTTTTTGGGGGGGGGGGGGCGGGGGTT